>NC_092339.1:273759523-274069642 GCF_046630445.1 Rutidosis leptorrhynchoides | reverse complement strand
TATTCGGATACATTGAGTCAAAATAATTTCTTAACCCATTTCGTAAAATTGCATTTGGGTTCCCCGCAATATATGCGTCAAAGTAAACACATCGTAACTTATGGGTTTCCCAATGTGATATCCCCCATCTTTCAAACGAAAGTCTCTTATAAACTAAGACATTCTTGGAACGTTCTTCGAATGTCTTACAAACTGATTTCGCCGTAAATAGTTGTGCTGAAGAATTCTGACCGACTCTAGACAAGATTTCATCAATCATGTCTCCGGATAGGTCTCTTAAAATATTGGGTTGTCTATCCATTTTGTGTTTTTATACTGTAAAATAGACAAGAGTTAGATTCATAAAAAAAATACTTATTAATATAAGCAATTTTTACATATAACATAAAGCATAAGCACACTATATTACATATATTACACCACACGAATACAACTATCTTATTCCGACTCGCTCGTTTCTTCTTCTTCGGTTTTGGTTCGTTTTGCCAAGTTTCTAGGGATATATGATGTTCCCCTAATACGAGCTGTTGTTTTCCACAACGGTTTAGAAAAACCTGGTGGTTTAGAGGTTCCCGGGTCATTGTTACAACTTAAGGGCTTCGGGGGTTGACGATACATATAAAGTTCATCGGGGTTGGAATTAGATTTCTCTATTTTTATGCCCTTTCCCTTATTATTTTCTTTTGCCTTTTTAAATTCAGTTGGGGTAATTTCTACAACATCATCGGAATTCTCATCGGAATCCGATTCATCGGAGAATTGGTAATCCTCCTAATATTTTGCTTCCTTGGCGGAAACACCATTGACCATAATTAACCTTGGTCGGTTGGTTGAGGATTTTCTTTTACTTAACCGTTTTATTATTTCTCCCACTGGTTCTATTTCCTCCTCCGGTTCCTCCTCTTCCGGTTCTGATTCTTCTTCCGGTTCTGATTCTTCTTCCGGTTCTTCTTCGGGAACTTGTGAATCAGTCCAATATATATTTGACTCTTCGTTATTATTAGGTGAGTCAATGGGATTTGTGCTAGAGGTAGACATCTATCACACAATATTAAACATGTTAAGAGATTAATATATCACATAATATATACATGTTAATAATATATAGTTTCCAACAAAAATGTTAAGCAATCATTTTTAAAGAAAACACGGTCGAAGTCCAGACTCACTAATGCGTCCTAACAAACTCGATAAGACACACTAATTCAAATTTTCTGGTTCTCTAAGACCAACGCTCGGATACCAACTGAAATGTCCCGTTCTTATTGATTAAAAACGTTCCATATTAATTGATTTCGTTGCGAGGTTTTGACCTCTATATGAGACGTTTTTCAAAGACTGCATTCATTTTTAAAACAAACCATAACCTTTATTTCATAAATAAAGGTTTAAAAAGCTTTACGTAGATTATCAAATAATGATAATCTAAAATATCCTGTTTACACACGACCATTACATAATGGTTTACAATACAAATATGTTACATCGAAATCAGTTTCTTGAATGCAGTTTTTACACAATATCATACAAACATGGACTCCAAATCTTGTCCTTATTTTAGTATGCAACAGCGGAAGCTCTTAGTATTCACCTGAGAATAAACATGCTTTAAACGTCAACAAAAATGTTGGTGAGTTATAGGTTTAATCTATATATATCAAATCGTAACAATAGACCACAAGATTTCATATTTCAATACACATCCCATACATAGAGATAAAAATCATTCATATGGTGAACACCTGGTAACCGACATTAACAAGATGCATATATAAGAATATCCCCATCATTTCAGGACACCCTTCGGATATGATATAAATTTCGAAGTACTAAAGCATCCGGTACTTTGGATGGGGTTTGTTAGGCCCAATAGATCTATCTTTAGGATTCGCGTCAATTAGGGTGTCTGTTCCCTAATTCTTAGATTACCAGACGTAATAAAAAGGGGCATATTCTATTTCGATAATTCAACCATAGAATGTAGTTTCACGTACTTGTGTCTATTTTGTAAATCATTTATAAAACCTGCATGTATTCTCATCCCAAAAATATTAGATTTTAAAAGTGGGACTATAACTCACTTTCACAGATTTTTACTTCTTCGGGAAGTAAGACTTAGCCACTGGTTGATTCACGAACCTATAACAATATATACATATATATCAAAGTATGTTCAAAATATATTTACAACACTTTTAATATATTTTGATGTTTTAAGTTTATTAAGTCAGTTGTCCTCGTTAGTAACCTACAACTAGTTGTCCACAGTTAGATGTACAGAAATAAATCGATAAATATTATCTTGAATCAATCCACGACCCAGTGTATACGTATCTCAGTATTGATCACAATTCAAACTATATATATTTTAGAATCAACCTCAACCCTGTATAGCTAACTCCAACATTCACATAAAGAGTGTCTATGGTTGTTCCGAAATATATATAGATGTGTCGACATGATAGGTCGAAACGTTGTATACGTGTCTATGGTATCTCAAGATTACATAATATACAATACAAGTTGATTAAGTTATGGTTGGAATAGATTTGTTACTAATTTTCACGTAGCTAAAATGAGAAAAATTATCCAATCTTGTTTTACCCATAACTTCTTCATTTTAAATCCGTTTTTAGTGAATCAAATTGCTATGGTTTCATATTGAACTCTATTTTATGAATCTAAATAGAAAAAGTATAGGTTTATAGTCATTAAAATAAGTTACAAGTCGTTTTTGTAAAGGTAGTCATTTCAGTCGAAAGAACGACGTCTAGATGACCATTTTAGAAAACATACTTTCACTTTGAGTTTAACCATAATTTTTGGATATAGTTTCATGTCCATAATAAAAATCATTTTTCCATAATAACAACTTTTAAATCAAAGTTTATCATAGTTTTTAATTAACTAACCCAAAACAGCCCGAGGTGTTACTACGACGGCGTAAATCTGATTTTACGGTGTTTTTCGTGTTTCCAGGTTTTAAATCATTAAGTTAGCATATCATATAGATATAGAACATGTGTTTAGTTGATTTTAAAAGTCAAGTTAGAAGGATTAACTTTTATTTGCGAACAAGTTTAGAATTAACTAAACTATGTTCTAGTGATTACAAGTTTAAACCTTCGAATAAGATAGCTTTATATGTATGAATCGAATGATGTTATGAACATCATTACTACCTCAAGTTCCTTGGATAAACCTAATGGAAATGAGAAAAAATAGATCTAGCTTTAAAGGATCCTTGGATGGCTTAAAAGTTCTTGAAGCAGAATCATGACACGAAAACAATTTCAAGTAAGATTTCCACTCGAAATAAGATTGTTATAGTTATAGAAATTGAATTAAAGTTTGAATATGATTATTACCTTGTATTAGAAAGATAACCTACTGTAAGTAACAAAGGTTTCTTGATCTTGGATGATTACTTGGAATGGATTTAGAAAACTTGGAAGTAAACTTGCAATCTTGGAAGTATTCTTGATTTTATGAAACTAGAACTTTTGGAATTTATGAAGAACACTTAGAACTTGAAGATAGAACTTGAGAGAGATCAATTAGATGAAGAAAATTGAAGAATGAAAGTGTTTGTAGGTGTTTTAGGTCGTTGGTGTATGGATTAGATATAAAGGATATGTAATTTTGTTTTCATGTAAATAAGTCATGAATGATTACTCATATTTTTGTAATTTTATGAGATATTTCATGCTAGTTGCCAAATGATGGTTCCCACATGTGTTAGGTGACTCACATGGGCTGCTAAGAGCTGATCATTGGAGTGTATATACCAATAGTACATACATCTAATAGCTGTGTATTGTACGAGTACGAATACGGGTGCATACGAGTAGAATTGTTGATGAAACTGAACGAGGATGTAATTGTAAGCATTTTTGTTAAGTAGAAGTATTTTGATAAGTGTCTTGAAGTCTTTCAAAAGTGTATGAATACATATTAAAACACTACATGTATATACATTTTAACTGAGTCGTTAAGTCATCGTTAGTCGTTACATGTAAATGTTGTTTTGAAACCTTTAGATTAACGATCTTGTTAAATATTGTTAACCCATTGTTTATTATAACAAATGAGATGTTAAATTGTTATATTATCATGATATTATGATATATAATATATCTTAGTATGATATATATACAGTTATATGTCGTTACAACGATAATCGTTATATATATCGTTTTCGAGTTTCTTAAATTAATAGTCTCATTTTTATGTATATAACTCATTGTTAAAATACCTAATGAGATACATACTTATAATAAAATCATGTTAACTATATATATAACCATATATATGTCATCGTATAGTTTTTACAAGTTTTAACGTTCGTGAATCACCGGTCAACTTGGGTGGTCAATTGTCTATATGAAACCTATTTCAATTAACCAAGTCTTAACAAGTTTGATTGCTTAACATGTTGGAAACACTTAATCATGTAAATAACAATTTCATTTAATATATATATAAACATGGAAAAGTTCGGGTCACTACACCAACAAGGTTCCAAGATTGAACGCTGCCGAGAAGGCATGCATATTAGCCATTCATGAGTTTACGTTTTCCCAACGACCGTACCTGGAGGCCATGCTTGTGTTGGGAGGGTTAGCCACCAATGGCCGGATCAAAACACCAAACCCATCATTCGTTACAATGGAGCAGGTGGAGACTGATCCTAGCTAATTGTTATGTCATTTTAGTTAGGTTTTTACATGCTAACCTTGTTTTATTGTGCAACAGTGATGGAGTTCGCTACTGCAATGGCATTTGGCAATCTTGAAGAGATCCAATTCGAGGTCGTCCCGGTGAATCCGGAAGGTGAGCCGGATGTTGTTCTGCAAAACCTGGAACAGAACATCGGTGATGGGGCCGACTTGGTCCTCCCAGCTCCGACTGTAACGGAGGGGCAGGAGGTTGTGAAGAGGAGGATCCATGAGCTTCCTCAGCTACGGTCGAAGAAGGCCAAAGGTAATCTTCTTGTTCCGGCAAGCAAATCTTATTGTTTGTTATGATATTTGTTTTGTGCTTGACTTTCTTGATTCTTGTAGTTGTTACCAAATCTTCTGCCAGAGGTGAGGCAACCGTGACGGAGCCCCTAGAGGTGGGGGATGGCGAGGATGATCATTTTACCCTGGAGAACTTCGATGACATTCACTTCAATGTCCCTGCAGGTGATGACCTTATCCGTGCTTTCTCTCAGGTGGATATTGATTATCATGGCTGCATGAGTGCCTTGGAGAATGGATCCTCCTCAACTCTTCGCCAGGTGGTTTTCGCCCTCCTCGTGGACGATGCAAAGGTTGTCCGTGCTCTGGCAATTGTGGTGCTAAATACTTTCTTGCTGGATAGTTTTGACCGTGATGAGCAGGTAGCGATGGCCCGACAGACAATGAGTGACCTGGAGAGTCAGCTAAATGCTGCTAGGGATGAGATGGCTCAGGTGGCGAAGGCCCGGGAAGCTATGAATGACTTGGATAGCCAGTTGAAGGCTGCCAAGGATGAGCTTACCCGGGTTGCGGTGGAGAAAGAGGAGAAGGATAAAGAGATATCCTCTACCGTCCTTGCAAAGGAGTCAGCCGTGGCCGAGTGTAAGTGGTTGCAGGGTGCCCTACCCTTTGTGGTGAAGGAGGCCATAAACTCCAGTATTGTGAAGGCACCTTTCGAGGCTTATTTACAGAGTTTTAGGATGACCAACTTTACTCATGCTATGCGGTTGATGCAAAAGCATCATACCAGAGGGGCTGTCTCCTTGCACCCGGATATTGTCGGGAAGGTAAACGCGGGTTCCGTGCAGGAGCTTCAGGCCGCTCAATAGGCGTTGGCAGAGATCTTGTTTGGCAGTTTTGAGGATCTCTGTGCTAAGAAGCTACAACCGTGCAACAGTTGTTAGATTTTAAATTTTAGTATGTTGTACTGCACGTTGTTGCATATTTTGTTGCATATTTTGATGTATCTTGTAATGAAACCTTGTGTAATTAATGAAATTTTAGTTTCATGTATTCAGTGATGAATTTTCTTCAGTCGAACTAGTTCGTGTCTTCGTATGTAGGTTTAGACTACATTTGTATTAGTTTTGGCGTGTACACCGTGCAGTCACGTGTGTTTATGCCATCTACTCATTGGCCGTTTATCAGTATAAACTTGTACCGACGAGGGCTAGACAATCACCTCTTAAGGGGGTATAAAATAACTTGCATGGGACTTATGTAGATGCCGAAATCCGTTTGCCGCTAGCCAGTTATTATTATGTGAACAACGTTGTAAATAATATAATGACTAAGTTATTGTAAACGGTAAAAATTCTTTTATTCATCCTAAAAAGGAAAGTCATACATAGATTCTTTATTGGAAAAGAAAAACATAAACATCAAGATAACTATGATTGAAGTGATCAGTTTCAACCATAATATCCAACTAAACTTCAGTTGTGGCGCCTAGCCACTTTTGTTTCCTTCAATCGGTGTCATGTCTTGGTTGGAGCTCTCACAACTTGTAGGTCTGGAAAGTTTAAGTGCCGGATTGAAGGGTTCAGTTATTTCGTGCATGTCACTAAACGGTTCCCCCCATTCTAGCCGGTGATGCCAACCGTCGATCCCCTGCTCGACCTCATAGGTCTTGGTTGGGCTTTTTCTAGTAGAGCGTGTCGGTGGAGAGAAGTAAGTCAGCCTTTTAAGAACAAACACACGTTTTTCTTCTAAGACGTGTGGTGCCTTTCTTGAAACGGCACTTTGCCTAGCTTAAATGTTCTCATTTCCCGGGAAGGGGTGTCGAGTGGACTGAATCGTTGCCACGCCTTGCCGGGTTGAAAATTTGAGCAAACAGTGAGCTGTGGAGGCTATTGCACCAAAATTCCTGAAGAATTTTCTTCCTAGTATCACATTTGTAGCAGTCACAGATTTGAGGACATAAAAGTCAATGATTTCACTACGGAGGTAGGGTTGAGCACCTACCGTGATCGTTGCCTTAAGTTTGCCCATGGGTTCTTTAGTGGAACCCGTGAACTCGGAGATGATAGCGTTGGACTGCCTCATTTTTCTTCCAACACATTTTGGTAGTTGGGAAAGGCAATGGGCATACAGGACATCAACCTCACTCCCCGTGTTGGTGTACACTTCGTTCACCCGAAAACCGTCTATCAAGCCGTCAATCACTACCAGTTCCTCCTGAGAGTGTCGTTCCGTTAGTTTTGGGAACATGATTGTGGTGTCTTTCCCGGAGCTACGTGGAATGAGCTCATCCTTCACAATGCTGATCATATTGACGACGACTTTGTCCTTTGTTTTTCACGCTTCTTTTCGTCTTCCTTCTACCAGCTGAATGTTTTGTTGGGATCAACATTTTTAAACTTCCGACCCTGTAGTAAGTGATTAAGTTCACCGGCCTTGATTTTTGCAATGATATCGCACATTTACGCTTTACATTCATTAGTGTCATGGTCGTTATCTTCGTGGAATTCACAGTATTTGTCTAATTTTTGACCTTCCCATTTTTCCAATGGTGCCGGAGGGGTGAATTTGGCTTTCACCGGCTCTGTTAGCAGTATCTCTCTTAGATTTTTGGTCAGGCTGTCGGTTAAAGATCCTTTATCATATGGTCTTCGGTTGCTTTTATCATGCATGTGACTGTCATGGCTTTTTCCATGGCTGTTGTGGTTTCTGTGATGGTTGTCACTCTGTCGGCCACTGTTATGACCGTGTCTGCTATCGCTTCTTCTTTCATCATCTCCCTTCTTCTCATCTCGGTGGTACCCGGCTTGCCTTTCTCGCCCGAAATGCTGGTATTGCCTTGCTACCGTCACAACATCCGCGAATGTGCTCGGGATGTTCCACCGAAGTTCAGCGACAAGCGACGGGTGTGCGTCTTTGTCTAGGCATGCTATGAACCCGAAAATCTGTTGTGTTTCCGGGAGCCCTGGGATTTTTTGGCACTCCAGCATGTACCTTGTGATGAAGCTTTCAATTTTCTCCCCCCGATACATTGGTATTTCATGAGCATACGGATGTGTAAACGTGTGCCGACGTAGATTTTGATATTGCATGAGAAATTTCTCAGGTAGGTCTGCGAAGCATGTGATGCCGTTTGGTGGCAGTTTGGCGAACCATTCTCTAGCGGCAGACTACAGGACAGTCGGAAAAAGATGACATGCTACATCGTCACTCCAATGTTGGGTTTTCATGGCACCCTCAAAGATTTGCAGGAAATCATCCGGGTCAGTGGTGCCATTGTACACCCCCAAAGTGACTGGTATGACGATGTTAGCGGGAAGAAAACAACCCGCGATTCATTCGCAGAGCTTTTGGCTGGTAGCCGACATCTCAACTGATCGCTTTGCTTTATTACCGGTGATCATAGCAAATAGATTCTCAAGAGTTCAAATTTAAACTTAATCTTTCTAAGGTTTCGACACGATAAGCAAAGTCTGTAATATTGAGTCTCAAAATTTTTGGGACTGTTTCATATATTCAATTACCTTCGACCAGTTTCGACGATTCACGAACAATTAATTATAAATAGATATGTGTGTGTGTGTGTGTGTGTATATATATATATATATATATATATATATATATATATATATATATATAAATGGTAATTGAAAGTATAATTTGAAATATTATATGTTATTGCTATTAAAATTTAATTATGTAAAATAAAATAAAAATAGGATATTATAATACTCATTTGATATCCCGGTTGATATTAAGTAAGTTAAATTCAAATTTATATGATTTTAAAATAAACGGTGACTCGAAAATGAGTTTTATAAATTTTAGGCTTACTAAAAATGTATTTAGGATCTAGTTATTAAATTTTAACACTTTTTATATTTTACCCAGATTTGAGAGGGACAGTTGATGTAATTTTTATTTAATAAATTAATGAAGGAATTTTATACCATAATGACCAAAATAAATAAATATAGTTAATTTAAAAATTTTAGAATTTATCTGTGTACTTTTTATCCGCCACTGATTTCGCACGATACACAGTCCGTGAAAAACTGTCAGTAAGATGAAGCCAAAATATATGGCTGCTTAACTGTTTAATCCTTTTCACATGTTTCATCAATTGAGAAATTAGTATTATTATTATATTATATTACTTTAATTTTTATATATTCTTGTTTTGTTCTATGTCGACATAAGAGATATACATATATATGTATATGGATTTTGCATAACCACTAGAGAAAACTGATCCACAATTTAGAATTATTGAAGTAGAGTTCACTGTTTGGGTTTTGTTCTCTTCTCCTCACATAACAAACATTACGGCAGTATATATATTTACACATTTCATGCATAGACACAAACCAAACACACAACACAATCAACACCCATTTGCAATTTCTCTTTTCTTCTTTCTATCTCAAGTGAACAAAACCCACTTTCTATTACCACAAAAGCACCACCACCGGCGTAGCTCCACCATAAACAACTAGTAAACTTCATGCTCACTGCTACTAGGGTACGTGTTCTATATTTTTTTCCCTTCTTTTCCTCTCGTTAAACTGCAAATATCACAACCCATCGCCACCACACCTACAGCTACTTTCATGCTGCATCTATTACTTTTTCTGTTTTAGCTACACAAACATCAACCCACCACCTTTATCATCTTCATCGATCCTATACCACCAAACCAACTTCATCCACCATTAATCACCACCCTTGTTAAACTCTTCATTTGCTTGAACTATCCTACAACTTGCTACTAATAAACAGCACCGGTTTAGAAGCTAGATAAACTCATCATGAAACCCACTTGTTAATAAACAAATAATACCTTTATGTGGCGTGTTATATTTTTTTCTCTTTTCCTCATTAGCCGACAATCACAAATGGATATTTCCCCACTTGATTTATAAAAGGTGTAATATAATTATGAGGGCTGTGAGAATTAAATAAATGATTATGAAGATAATGGAAGTGGTCGCTTATGGCTACAACAACTTACCTTTTCCTGTTAATTTTTTTTAAACCGAACCCCACTTGTTATGTAAAGAAACCAATATTTTTCACTAGTTACAGTTGGGCATGTTTCAATTTCTACTGTTGGGCTGTTTCCCAAGTATGTTGGGCCGAATTATTATAACAAACCTGCTGCAGTTTAATTCATGTTCCAGTGAAAATATTTCTGCACGAATGAAAACGATATGTATATGATACGGGTGATGATGAGCTCATGATAATACGGTATACGGTATTGATGATGAATTGTGGAGGCTTGATGATAAAGTTGAGGATGAAAATAATAACGATGATATCACAATAACGGTTATGTGATGACTATGGAATGATGAAAATGATACACGATAACGATGATGAACTGCCATTACACTATTTCAGTTCGAATTCAAAACCCACAAACCAACACCTTATTCTTTAAAGCCTTAAACCGACACCTTATAATTCCTGCCATTATTGATGTCTACTTTCTGTTTCGAACAAACTTAAACCAAACCTCATTGGTTTGCTTGCCTCTTACTTCTCTTCTTGTTCGGATTCAATCACCACCACAACCGCCATTAAATCGATTGAGTTTTATCACAATACCATCAAACACCACCATATGAGGACTATATTTTTTTTTCCTGTTACGGTTTAAACAAAAACAACCACCATCATCAACAATTTCGTTCGATTACTCTAACTGTTTCTATAAACTGTTTCCCATCAATAAGAATACCATTGATCATTGTATATACGCTGTACACTTGCTCATGCGGTTACGTTTGATAATTTCTGCTAATCGCATATATATATATATATATATATATATATATATATATATATATATATATATATATATATATATATATATATATATATATATATATATATATATATATATATATATATATATAATAATAAAGAGAGTGTATAATGGCTGCTGCAACTTGTTGATTTCATTCCTGTACCAACACTTTATGCACCGACAACTCCCTTCCACTATCTTAACGGGTTGGATATTTTTTTTTGGGTTTTTGTTTAGTGGGTTGATATACATAAAATGGACTCAATATGTCTAACTCTTGGTCCACTGCATATTTTAAGAAGATTTGGATATAGATAGTGAGGTACATATTAGATGATGATACATGATGATGCCGTGAATGATGATTATGGTTTATAATTAATGACGATATAGATGATGATAATATTATGGTGTTGAGGTGAGCTTATTTTTGGGTTGATCAATCGCAAGGGTGATGATAGAATGATTATAAAGATGCGAATTAGAGCGGTGATGATGATAGTTTTGATTATGATAACGAAATGGTGACAAAGTCGTGATGTCCTATGTTTTTGTATACGATGATGATGATAGGGTAGAGTTAATGATAATAATGATGATACAAGTATAATAAAACGATGATTAAATAATGGAGATGATAATCACGAACATGGTCAAGATTATGGTATGATGATGATTGGATTATGAAAATGAAAACAGTTATAGGTTAAAAGGAAGTTAGGAGATAATTAAATCAGAAAAAGCGGAGTCAGAGGAGTGGTTAAGGATGTATTCGGGTTAGTGGGACGTCGCGGGTTCAAACCCGGGCTTGGGCATTTTTTTAAGGGCTACTTCTTTGAGGTAGTTACATATTTATTTACTCATTATTATTATTATCTTATTATTATATTTATTATTATTATTATTATTATAATAATTATTATTATTAGTAAGTATTAAGTATTATATTCAAAATTAATATTTTCATTATCGTTATTATTAAACTTAGCATTTTATTAAAAACTACTATTATTATTATATGTATCATTATTTTACAATCACTATTATTATTTTTACTAACCATATTTTTATTATCATTATTTTGATTACCACTAATAATATTATTATTATCATGATTATTATTATTATTGTAATTATTTTTATTATTAAAAATTATTACTATTATTATTGCTATTATTATTATAAGCTAATACAACTTTTTATTTATATTAATTTACCAAATAACAATTTGTTACATAAAATCATATTTAATACATATAACATACAATTTACTAAAATAACAAATATATCACTAATAATATTAAACTTCATTCGATTTCAATTATATGTGTTAATATAGATATAAATGATATAGGTTCGTGAATCCGAGGCCAATCCTGCATTTTTCAGTTATTCAATACCGTCATATGTATTTTTACTACAAAATACAGTATAGTGAGTTTCATTACTCTCTTTTTAAATGCTTTTACAATATATATTTTTGGGACTGAGAACCTTTTATAAATGTTTGACGAAATAGACACAAGTAATTGAAACTACATTCTATGGTTAAATGATCGAAGCCGAATATGCCCCTTTTTGCTTGGTAACCTAAGAATTAGTAAACCAGTCTACTAATTAACGCGAATCCTAAAGATAGATCTATTAGGCCCAACAAACCCCATCTGTTGTATCGGATGCTTTAGTACTTCGAGTTTTTATATCATATCCGAAGGATGTCCCGGAATGATAGGGATATTCTTATATGCATCTTGTTAATGTCGGTTACCAGGTGTTCAATCCATATGAATGATTTTTATGCAGATGCATGTTATTTATGAGAAATGAAATGAAAATCTTGTAGTCTATTAAATTAATGGAAATGATTGTTTATGATAAACTAATGGACTCACCAACCTTTTGGTTGACACTTGAAAGCATGTTTATTCTCAGGTTTGAAAGAAATCTTCCGCTGTGCATTTGCTCATTTTAGAGATATTACTTGGAGTCATTCATGACATATTTCAAAAGACGTTGCATTCGAGTCGTTGAGTTCATCAAGATTACTATTAAGTCAATTATAGTTGGATATATTATGAAACGGTAGGCATGCCGTCAACTTTCGATGTAATGAAAGTTTGTCTTTTAAAAATGAATGCAATGTTTGTAAAATGTATCATATAGAGGTCAAGTACCTCGCGATGTAACCAAATGTAATGTATTCGTCCAGATGGATTAGGACGGGTCACTACAGGTGGTATCAGAGCGGTGGTCTTAGCGAACCAGGTCTTGCATTAGTGTGTCTAACTGATAGTTGTTTAGATGCATTAGTGGGTCTGGACTTCGACCGTGTCTGCATGTCAAAAGTTTTGCTTATCATTTCGTGTCGAAAATTATTTGGTTATCATCCTCAAAGTCTAGACACGTCTTACTGCATTTAATGCATCGATAGTATATAGACAAAATTCATATCTTAGCGTATCTGTTACTATAGACTTTTCCTGACAGCTTCCATAGATTCCCCCGTAACTTATGAGATTTTAGTATTATATATGCATATGTAAATCATGTATTGCAGGGTACTAATCTACATCCCATAATATATTTCATATCAAAAAATTCTTTATTCAGTCGTACTAAATGGAACTCGCCACAAGTTCAAGTCCCTCGGATTCCGATATGGAGTTTCACTCAAGCTCCGAAAGCATTGTGACCGAAATGGATCAACCAATCAGTCATCCCCAATTCATCTGATGGGTTCGTAGCCTACTTAATCAATGGAGACACGAAGAAGGCAATCCTTTCCATCAACCGAATTCATTTCTTGGCGAAGAACCTGAAGCACTTACCGGTGAACCTATCCGAAACACCTTTTTTAGCCTCATTTCCAGGGTAGCTTGTCATGATTATATACTATCTCAAATTCTAGATCTTATTCATCCGCTCGTCCCAATCGACAATCATTCTGGAGTAATGGAAGAAGTCAACGAGCTTCGCGCTCGAGTAATCAATTTGGAGAATATGGTGTAAAACTTACCAGCTTCAGCATCAACACCAGTACCACCAACAACCCAAGTTTCTACATCACATGCCTCAACATCACAATCTATACCTTAAGCATAATCATCGTTTTACATGACGTTCTACATGACGTTCTACATCATTTATCCTCGTTCGACATGGCAATTATGTAATCTCTAAAGTTTTGGAGATTATTCATTCTAGTTCCAACCGAAAATCAGATGAGATTAATATGATATTAACTCAAAAATCCATGATTACATCTGAAGAAAATATATATGTACATATGTTTTCATAAAGATTGTAATTAAAAATTCTTTTATACAAAGTGTTAATGGTGAAAATATTTTAACGGGTAGGTAATACCCGAGGAATATTAAGATTTCACATTAATAAGTTACACTGTACATTCTTCCAATCTGATTCAACAGTCATTTACTTTCCTACTTACATCCACAGATATACGAATCTGTTCACCGCAGAATAACCATTTTCATTCAATTTCATATTGGGATTTTGACCTATCAGAATCCAACAAGTAGCATAATGAAGAAAACGTTGGACAAAATAAAATTTGTTAGAAACAAACAAATTAACTATGAGAAATGTTGTTAAGAATCCACGCTAACGAAATCCTAGCTAACTGATTACATTTTATTTATTGCAATTTATTTATCGCAATTTATATTCTCGCAATTTTATTTATCGTCATTTAATTTCTGTTATTTATTTTACGCACTTTAAATATCGGGACACGTATACAAGATTTTGACATATCATATCGACGCATCTATATATATATTATTTGGAAAAACCATAGACACTCTATATGCAGAAATGCTTGAGTTAGCTATACAGTGTTGAGGTTGATTCTATAATAATATATATACTTTGAGTTGTGATCGAGTCTGAGACATGTATACAATGGGTCACGATACGTATTAATTAATTAGAATATTATATATGAATTATTGAACTACTAACTGAGGACTACCAACATTGGACAATTAAAATTAATTAAAATATCGATTATAACATATGAAACTAAACATTTCTTCAAGTTTGCCACTTGATTTCATCCTAAACCTCATTTGCATCTTGACGATTACAATCTGCGTTCAAAAATTTCATAATTCTTGAAAACACCTCAATCGAGAGGATGAATCAACTGCATCTCATCTACGGAAGAAAATATTGATGCATATAATTATGCACCTGAAAACACTCAGAACCTGAGTAAACGTTTAACATGTATCTGTGCTAGCTCTTTTGGCGTTGTTATTACAAAAATAACTTTGCAATTCCTTTCCAAAGTAGCCAATTTTGTCATAGCTTCAGCAAATCAATTTTAACTCTTCATTCGAATAAACTTTATTATAAAGATTACCCTCTTCATCATCGTTACCGGAGAACCATTTATATCCCACCACATTAGCAGTAAACTTACCAGCAACTTCATTACTCATTGACTTAAGTCTCTCCGAAGAACCATTATATTTGTTCATTAAAACCTTATCATATACTCATCCGCATCTTGTAACGAGAAGTGCCATACCAATTACTGAGAACTAACAATCAGTATTCTGAATCTCGCAGCGTTACTACATCAACAGTTATATGTATACATATAACATCTATCTCTTAGAAATATGATCTTCCATTCTGAAATTCTGAAAAGCACCCAGCCTACGAATCAATACATTAAACTTTGAAAAAAAAGCTGATGAAGCAGTGAAAACTGAAGACTGCCTTAACAGTCAAAAGTTTAATGATAAAGAATGGAGTGTTGGAAACACTCAATGGGAAATTTGTACTGGAAAAATTGATTGTGCAAACCATGAAGGAGACTCTGAACAAATCACAAGGACTAAACTTGTACATAAAGAATCCCGATGATTCTGTTTCTGATGAAATCTTTAGCGAATACCTTACTTCTTAATCACTCTAAATCATCGTGAATGAATTTCTTCATCATAATTTAATTCAAAAATTCTAAGATATTACCGTATCTTTCATTATAAATATCCTCGATATTTCTGAAGATATTTTCATAACTATTCTTATCTGAAATCATTTATCTCTTCGCGATATCAGTGTTACATCAAAAAGGAAACTATTGTAGTTTCTAAAATTCTGAAAAATTCAAATTTAAGTAATGAATGTTTTGAAGTAGTGTTGGAAACTGAAGCATGAGTTGGTATAATATAATGACACTTGATCAACATTATTATATTACAGTAAGTCATGCTAAGTTTCTAATGGGACGTGATGATTCACAGACTATAACGTCAGCATGTGTCATGTTACATAACTCTTTCATTCTGCTTAACTTCTGAACATATCAAGAAAGTATATTCATGATAGTTCTATTCTCAGTGATTCAAGTAATTTAACAAATCAAATGGTGCGATTTCGTTCTTTCTTGTTTAGAACATTAAGTTCATTCCAAGTTCCATACTTACAAATTCTGGACCTTTACTTGCTTTACTAGATGTCTATGGTTCAGCAGGCCTTTTTATGTGATGACATGGTTCCCGACATCCTAATGCCTTTGCATCCGACTAGGTGGTGTCGGTATCCTGCTCATTTCTTCAGGCTGGCATTGTGTGACGTTCCAGCTAGCCTTTGTCTGGTACGGAGTCTCCCGGGTATGTGTATGAGTAACCTTCTTATTGAGTTACTAAGGTGAGGTCGGGAAGGTGTTGCCTGCCCTTGGTGGCTCACGCTGGGTACATGCTTGCCGGAATGCTGTTAATATTGTCTTTTTGAGACGAATCATTATGCATATCATCACACGTGTTTTTTCGGATCAGAGAATGGATGTGTAAACTCTTGATCCTTTTGGGATCTCCTTTTCATACACCAAAGGCACCTATCCTTCAATCACGACACAAACACAAGCGGTTTTCCAAATACAAAATAAAAATATAAAAACAGGAAAAGTAACTTTTGTAAGGGCGAACCCTTACAAAAGGATCGGACGATTAAAAGCTTAAATCAAATATCCCACTAGCTAACCGCTCCCCGGCAGCGGCGCTAAGAAATTGATGATGCGTGCGTAACAATACATCATTACCCTCTAAATTTATACAAGAATCAAACACTACAAACAAGCACATACAACTAATGAGCAATTAGAACCCGGTTATTATAGCATTTCAATGTAAGTATTCTTTTCAAGTTCGTCCCAAGATAGCAGTGTAAGTAGAATAATTGAAACTATTAATTGTCCTAAGGTTTGTTTGATTGGGGTTTTGATTGATCTTAATTAATTAGAGCAATATCACCAAAGTATTTAGTTAACTTTTGATCGGTACTTCAACGCTGATCAACTTTCAGCGCCACAGCTGGGGAGGTGTGCGATTATTTTCCAAACTTTTATTTAAATTGTTTTCTCTTATTTACAAAAAAAAAATCCAAAACAATATAATACTTAAAAAACACAACATATTTTTACCTTTTGCATTTATTTTATTTTATTTGCTTTTATTCAATTTTGTTCGATTTTAGGCTCTGGTTTTCTTATTTGTGATTTCAAGTTAGTGTTTGCATATAAGGAGGTCAAGAAACTCACTATTGAAATTCGATCCAAAAGTTGGAAAATTTGCGAAAGAAAATCGGAAGCTTATAAAGCATCGGCAGGTTCAACCATGGATCATCAATCACCAGTTGTGCCAACACCACGTGATTTACCAAAGTCAAGTAAGTCAGGGAAGTTTGAAGTTTCTGCCAATCAACCAACTATGGGTGAGCGAGAAATTAGGATAACTGACTCACATTATGAACGAGGAAATTACACGGATAATTCTCCTATTGCGTTTCCTGCCGTAGCTGCGGGAAATAATTGAAGGTTTGAGGTGCGACCTCAACTCATTTCCATCTTGTTGACCTACCGAGGCATGATTAACGAATAGCCATATGACCATTTGAACGAGTTCAAAGAAATGTGTGCAACCAATCAGGTAAACGGTTTCTCGAAAGATGAGGTACATCTTCGTCTCTTTCCTTATACTTTGAACGATAAGGCTAAGAGATGGTTTTTATCTCTTCCCTCCTGAAGTATTACTAGTTAGGTGGAAATGACCAAGCATATTCCTGAGGAGTTTTACTCAATAAGTAAAACCTTTGATATGCGTACCCAAATTAAATCGTTTCGAAAATTACCAAATGAATTATTTCATAGAGCATCCGAGCGACTTAAGGAATTTCTTAGATCATGTCCACATCATCATGCACCTAAATGGGAAATAGTTAAGGTATTCTTTGACAGTTTAGTTGACGAGAACTGCAGGTTCTTGTTACCGGTGAGTGGAGGTGTGTTTTTGACCGATAATGAGGAAGACGAGTGGGCATTTCTTGAACAAATAAGCTAGGTTTCAAAACCCAAACCTTGAGTTATCGAAGAGCCCACACTTCTACCTCAGTTAACTATGTGGCTATCTTGGAATAGTCCTGTGGTGAATTGCAAAAGTTAGTGATGTTTTGCGAGGTGTATATGAAATAGCTTTATTTTTACTAGGAAATACTATTAAATACGATACAATTTTACACAAGATATTTATTTATTTATAGAATGGATATACCTAATCATACAGTAGTGTAGTTTTTAGTAAGTCCGGTTCGTTCCACATGGAATCTTTTAAACAAAGCTTAACGCTATATTAGTTTTAATTTATAAAAATACAAATATATATAAGTAATATTATTATTATAAAGGGGGGTTTTTACCGTTTAATGATCGGTTTGTCGATTTTTAAAACTTTAGTCGCAGTTAAAACCTAATGTAAAATATTAAATAAATAAAAGACTTAATTTAAAGCGTAAAGTAAATAACGATAATGAAATTGCGATAAATAAAAGTGCGATAAAATAAACTTGCGATAATTAAAAAGTACGATAATTAAAAGTGCAATTAAATACAATAACAATAAATAAAAGTGCGATAATTAAAAGTGCAATTAAATATGAAAATAAAGGAATTATGCTTATTTAAACTTCCGTAATCATGATGTTTGACGTGTTGATTTTTAGTTTATTCCCATGGGTTAATTATTCTTTGTCCTGGATTATTCAATATGTCCGTCTGGTTTTTATCCCTAACAGTCCATCAGTCATAAATATAAAGTGTGAGTGTCATCGTCAAATTATCCTTATACCCGAAGTCAAATATTCCAACTAATTGGGGACTTAAACTGTAACAAGGTTTTAATACTTTGTTTAATAATTACACCAGGATATCGACTGCGTGTAACCCAAGGTTTTAATATTTTATTATCAATTATGCCAAGTGTCCTTGTACATAATTTCACCCCTGTTTTAATAATTTCATAGACTATTAATCCATTCCCGTGTCCGGTTAAATGAACCATTATTCGTACATATAAATATCCCGCCCATCGTGTCCGATCGAGTGTATATGGTTATTTATAGGGACGTCCAATTGTAAATCTTTATATTAAAATTAACAAACTATCATTTAGTTAAACAAATATAAAGCCCATTAACAGCCCATAGTCTAATTTCCACAAGTGTCGTTCTTTTGTCCAAACCCCAATTATGGTACAAAGCCCAATTACCCAATTTTAATATTTTTAGTCAAACATCACGATTACTTCGGCATTAAATAAGCATAATAATAATTTAGCAATGAGACATTAATGTAAAAAGGTTGAACATAACTTACAATGATTAAAAATAGCATAGCGTTACACGGACAGAATTTCGACTTACACCCTTACAACATTCGCTAACATACCCTTATTATTAGAATTAAAATTAAAATTAAAATTAAAATTATATATATATATATATATATATATATATATATATATATATATATATATATATATATATATATATATATATATATATATACATATACGTTGATGAATGAAGAGAAAAAGATGTGTTAAATGATGCACCAAAGCTCGATTTTTATAGGCATGTGGGCTGGAAAAGTTAGCCATGCGATCGCATGGGATTTCTTCCTCTAGGCCATGCGATCGCATGGCCGTTGGTGACAGCTCAAAGTTCCTTGTTTTCTTGTTTGTCGACGTTT
Organism: Rutidosis leptorrhynchoides; assembly: GCF_046630445.1. Classification (NCBI taxonomy): domain Eukaryota; kingdom Viridiplantae; phylum Streptophyta; class Magnoliopsida; order Asterales; family Asteraceae; genus Rutidosis; species Rutidosis leptorrhynchoides. The sequence continues at coordinate 274,049,811 of NC_092339.1, read as the reverse complement.
TAATTAAATAAATATAATATATAAATAATTATAAGAATTATTTAAATATTATATTATATTTATGTGCATAGTTGACTTGTAATTTTTAGTCCGTTGCATCGAGCGTTGAGAGTTGACTCTGGTCCCGATTCCGAATTTTCGAACGTCCTTGCGTATAATTTAATATCTTGTACTTTGTGTTTTGCGTCTTGTACTCTTGTAATTTTGAGACGTTTCTTATCAATAATTGGAACCTCTTTGATTGTATTTTGTACTTTTGAGCTTTTTGGTCGTTTGTGTCTTCAATTCGTCGAATCTGTCTTTTGTCTTCACCTTTTATTATTTAAACGAATATTACTTGTAAATAGAACAATTGCAACTAAAAGCTTGTCTTTCTTGAGGGATAATGCTATGAAATATATGTTTGTTTTTAGCATTATCAAATATTCCCACACTTGAGCATTGCTTGTCCTCAAGCAATATAGTCTTGAAATATACTAGAATCACTTCTTTATTCTTCACACTTTGTACATCAGTGATTTCTATACGACGGTATAAACAATGGTAGTAACGATGTGGTTTACAGTCCCACATGACTATAAAATTTAGATCCATTAGGGAAATTGTATCTTTATGAAAATATTTGATCTTTTGGAAAATTAAATCTAGCTTTTACCCTAGATAAGTTTTCCAGAATAACCCTTCACCGGTGTTTGTAAATTCTTTTTGTGGGTTTGGTGGGTTTTAGATTTGAAAATTTTAGTTCAAAACTTGCGATTTTGTGTCACCCACTTGCTAACCTTGTATTGGGAAAGCAACACGTCCAGTATACTTGTTCCGTATATTATCTTTCGGTAAACTACCGTCCGGTTGTAAACGAAAGCGTTGAACAAGCAACTGTTAAGGCAATGTCCCCTGACATGCTTTTAATTATGGTCTATAACGTGTCGGATGCAATTACTATCCTTTGTAGGAGCAATAGTAAAGCTCACCCTTATAATTTTTCGGTCTGGCACAAGGTCCTGTCTTTGACCATGCTATGCAACCAACGTTCTTACGGTTGACACCCGATTTGGTTCAGGTGACCTAATGAATTCCAGGTGAATTCCTAGGATTTTACGTTCAATGGTAATGAACGCATTGAAAAATGGGTTTTCAGAAAATAAATCGGTTTGAAATTTTGATCAAAATATTTTCTCGTTCAAGCTCGAGTTTAGATATCATTGAATTCCATGAGTTTGTAATTCTCAATCTTTAAGGTCAATCTCTAGGATTGAGTAATATCAGTCTTAAAAGCTGATTTTTGATCTTTAAAGGAGATTATCCTTTCTGGGGATCTGATTCATTAGTCTTATCCAGCTAATTTGCACGGCGTCCTCCCCATTTTACAAGACAGATCCTCTCATGGTTAGGATAAGTCTGACCACTTGGCGACCCTGTTTGATGCTGAGGTCCGTGGATTTCCTGCTGATTTTAGAGATGACTTTTCTAGATTTTTCGTCAACCTACAGCTGGTCTGGACGACAACTTCTTGACCTAAATCAAGAAGCGCGTTTCTTTTTTGGAAGACTTTACTTCCTTTTAATGATGGAATTGATTCATCATGTAGATCCATCTTTCTTTCAAATATATTACAGTAAATCGGGTAAAACTGTTTAGTTTAGTCCAAAGCAAAATATCTTCAATTATTTGTTACAAAAATATGTGATATATGTTTAAAATAACTTGGTAAATTTTCCCACACTTGGATTTTATTTTCTTTTATTTGCCTTTTTATTGTTCTCTATTCCATTTTAAATGAATTCTAACATTTTGGTTTGTTTCTCAATTTATGTCCTTTCCAAGGTAACAATAATTTCGGTGTTAACACATAGTTTTATCGTTCATAAATATATATAAACATGATTTTGAGTTCATTTAATTGAAAATTTTGAAAAATTTTACTAGAAATGGGTATTCAGTATATAAGACTAGGGCTGTTCTTTGTTATCAGAGAGCACTAAATTCTAATACAACTACTACGTTACTAGTATTTTTAATGGTAACTAAGTGTTTAAGTTAAAAATTTTAAAAATCCGAAAGAATTTAACCCCTTCCCATACTTAAGATCTTGCAATGCCCTCATTTGCAAGTAATCAGTAACAATTTAAATTATTGAGGGTGATTAGTGTAGAAAAATGATTAAATTTTACCAAAGTTTCCAAACATATTGGCGTTTGTTTGCTGAATGATAAATGGTGCATATCATTTGTTCATTCCATCTTGTTGTTACCTCATGTTTGTTTTTCGTTTTGTCGTCAAAACTAGCTTTTGCTGAACTTAATGTCAGTCTTTGAAAATGCGCTGTTTTACCCTGTTTTGTACAATCGACAATATACATACATACAAATATAAATATGCATGGCAATTTGAAATGGGACTTAATATCCCACTTTCAAATCCTAAATGTTAAATATTAGTACACAATAATAATAAAAATGATAAAAATTACATAAACCTATCCAATAACATAAGTTTAAACATGAATAATTAAAAAGATAAAAACATAAAAATCATAAAAATAACCAATGAAACTAAATCAGTCTGGATAGGGGTTCCAGTTCATTTTGTTAGGTGGGTTCCATTGTTGGTTATAGGTGTTCTGATAGGCTTGGTTATAGTCATACCGGTTAAAGGGTGGTCGGATGTCGGGGTTGTGCGGCGGAAAATGAGCAGGTCGAGTAGGCACATAATTATTTGGTACCTGATATGATAGCTGGCTCATGATTTGGTGCTGATGAACTAACCAGCTATCGTGTTGGTGTCGCCTATAATCCTCGTATACTCGCTCGGAGTTCCACTGCTCATACATACTATGTCTGGCCGCGCTCGTCATTGCTTCCTCATCTATACGAACGTGAACGTCAAGAATAGCATCTCGAAAGACATCCCTAATGTCTTCCGCTTCCTCCATTTCCTCGTATGAGCCTCTCTCTACCTGAGGATGATTACCTTCATAGGGTAATGTCTGGTTGCGTCTACTCTTTAATACCTTAGCATCCACATAAACCCGCAATCCTATGGTCTCATCCTGTTCTCTAAAACCTGTAATGGACCCCCTTGGTTCCTATCAACACCTAAATACTCTCCAATGAGAGTAACAAAAATACCTCCTCCTATTATACTCCCGTCCTGCATTCCTTCTACCATTTTAGATAAATAAAAACCAACACAGTAAGGGATATTAACAAAGCTTCTCGGGTCTCGAATACACTTTAGGTAAAATAAATCATGTAAGGTCATTTTCTCCTTATTGTGACCTCTCTGTGTAATCGAATTAGCCAAAAATCTATAAATTACACAAAGCTCGGCTTTGTTAATATGTAAGTAGGAGTGTTTTCCTCCCAGTGTAAAAACATTATAGTTTTACATACGCCTCCAAACGGCGTTCGCGTCAAAGTTCCTATCTACCCTTTCACCACGATAAATCAAACTCATACAATCGGGTAGTAGCAATTCACTAGGAGTGTAAATCTGTAATACCCTGCCCATGTCCATCATGGACATTCTGTACATCCTACCGCCAAGGATAAATCTAAGAAAAATTCTATCATCTAACCTATCTACATCTACATTTAACACTATAGTACTCATCAGCTCAACACACCATTCCTTATATACAGGTCTACGAATGGTGAAAAGACGTTCCCAATTTGTAAAAGAAGAACTGCCATACCTTTGAATCAAATGCTGTCTAACACGGTCAGCTAGATGGACCGTTTCCAAAGGATTCCAATCAATTACCCTCGGCACCTCTACCTCTTTTGTTACCAATTTAAATTTATTACTTTGATATGCCAGGTAATCTCTCCATCGTCTATCGAATCTCAGATTAGGATGCAACGTGTGTTCCGGAATTGTTGGGTATTCTACAGGCGGATGCGGGGGAAATACTATGAATTCATTAGGTAACTGTAGTAGATCATAGTAGGGTACGTGCTGATCAGGCTGTTATTGTGGTTCCTGTTGTGGTACTTATTCAGGTTCTGGCTCGTATTGCATTTCTGGTTCTGGTTCTGGAGCTGGAGCAGGTCGTCTAGATGATGATGATCCTGAACCTCCAGTATCGGCTTTCTGCAAAACACATTAAACACAAAGTTTGTGTATCCAAATATGCATTAGTTTTAGCAAAATAACAACTTAAAACAATCACAATAACATGTTAAATCAAAATTAAACTTATACACATTTTCACATTTTTTACAATTCTATACTTTTTCAAATAATCACATATGAAAATGTATACAAAGTTCATAAGCATTTAACTCAAATAACATGTCAAAATAGTCATTACTAATAATTAAACAAGTCTCAAATGGCAATTATATCAAATTAATCAAGTTCATGAATTTTCGCCTAAAAAGTCCACTTTAATATTTAAAAATCATGTTTAGGATCAATGTTTGGATCATTTAACTACCTAAACATGTTACACTACTCAATTAAGCAATAATTCATGACAAAAATCGGCCATAACCTGTTTATATCAAAAAGCCCCAAATTGCTCAAGAACACAAACCCTAGATTTCTAAAAATTTTGAAATTTTTGGCTTCAAATCATGTTAAATAGCATCAATCTAGGTTATACATGCATAAAATACTAACAATTTATCACTAATTACACTAAAAATTAACAAAATTGCATTAGGTAAAATATTGGTAATTATCACAAAAACTAGGAATTTATAGAGTTTAGGGGTGTAATTTTTACCTTTTTGCTGAAGAATGAGAATCTACGCATGATTAGAGCAAGAAATTTGACGAATTACGGTAAAAATTTGCGAATTTTAGAAAGGATTTGAGTGTATTTTCGGGTATGTGTGTGTGTTGTGGAGAAAGAACAGAACAGGCGACTGCCTTATATTTCTGAGCTGATTTCCAGCTCCATGCGATCGCATGGAGTTGGAGTTTAAATTCCATGCGATCGCATGGGTATATGGGAACAGTACTTTTTTTTAAACCTTACACTTTATAAAACATAAAATTAATAAAATTTTAAAAATTTGTTTCTTTTTAGGATGAGGGTGTTTCGGATCGATGTCCTAGTCCGTCCCTCGACAAAATTTTAAATTTTGTCACTTTTTAATTGCGGTTTTAAAAGTAAAGATTTTTGGGTTTTTTTAATGTTTTTGGCATACTTTAATTCAATAAGATTAAAAATAATGATAATAAAAGTTCTCGTCCCTCCCTTGGGTAGAGCAATTTCGGTTCAACGACCTAGTCTTCAACTCACGACGAATTTTAAAAATCATATTTTTAACTTAGCGAAATAAAGTAAATTTTTATTTTTAAATTCACACCAAACTTAAATTTAAAATGCATAAAATTAAAAATTCATATTAAAAATTCACACCAAACTTAAATTATATTTTTGTTTTTATACATACAAACTTATATTTAAAATATTAATTTTTCAAATATTTACAATTTTAAATATATTGATTTAAAAAGTTTACAATATTATTTTAATATTAATTTTAAAAACAAAGTAAAAATAAAATTAAAAATCTTTTTGGTCTTTTATCCCACTTTAATCAATCAAATATTATCAAAAATATACGCCCCTCTTTTCGGTAAAGTAATTTTGATTTTATAACCTAGTTTAACTCATGACGAATTTTTGAAATATTTTGGTTGATTGATTAAAGATATTTATACCTTAAGAATAAACTGTAAATTTCGCAATGATGTAATAAATTTTTGTATGATATCAATAATTTCGGTCGCAAGACCTAATTTCATCGAATACCAATTTAATACTTTATAGCGAACAAATTAGCGTTTATTATCAAAAGGTTAAAAATAAAAATAAAAATAAAAATGAAAACTGTACAAACTTACCTGTGAGATAGTATTCTTAATTATATGCTCTAGCCCAATCATAAGATAGTCAGACTAATTGGTTTTCCATAGCTACATAGGCGTAACCTCGAGCATTTAACGTTTTTTCTTCTAAACATATGAACGGTCCGTCTCTGCATAAAGTAACAAATTCGGTGTTTGAATAGGTTTGATTATTTGAACATTTACCTTCGTGTGACCATTTTCCGCATTTGTGACATCTTTCAAGGTGTCGTGCTCTTCTTTTTGCTGCGAATTTTGATTTTCCTTTACCAAATTGTAACTTATTATTTTCGCATCTGGATTCTTTTCTTACTCCGTCCAATTTACCTCTGATTAATGATACTATTTCACTTAGAAGGGTGCCATTATTACGTTTAGTAATCAATGCGTGTAGCATCAGACCATGGTTTAATTCACAGGAAGTCTTCATTTCGAAAAACCTAAAAAAAAATAAAAATTCAGAATGGGGGGAGAAGACTAGTTCTTTAGGGTCTGCTAGGGAAAGACCATTCGGGTTCCATTTTCGAGAACTACACGAAAACAGAAAATCTAACTCTAACAGAAATACATATTATCCTTTAAAGACTTGATTCTCCCCACACTTAGTTAGCTGTGGTGTCGAAATTGTGATTAACTTCGTTGTTAACTTCCATCGGACTATCTATGTAATGTTTAACTCTGTGACCATTAACCTTAAATTCAATCCCATTTGAATTTATCAATTCTACTGTTCCGTACGGGAAAACTCTTTTGACTATGAATGGTCCAGACCATCTTGATTTCAATTTTCCAGAAAATAGCTTGAATCGTGAATTGAAAAGAAGAACTCTGTCTCCTTCCTTAAATTCTTTTGAACTTCTGATTCTTTTATCATGCCATTTCTTCGTTCTTTCTTTATAGATCAACGAATTTTCGTATGCTTCATGTCTCAATTCTTCTAATTCGTTTAATTGACTTAACCGTAGACGTCCAGCTTCATATAAATCAAGATTACATGTCTTCAAAGCCCAAAATGCTTTGTGTTCAATTTCTACTGGAAGATGACATGCTTTTCCGTAAACGAGTTTAAAAGGTGTGGTTCCAATAGGAGTTTTGTAGGCTGTTCTAAAAGCCCAGAGTGCATCCTCCATTTTATGGACCATTCCTTCAGATTTGATCCTACGGTTTTCTCTAGAATACGTTTTAAAGCTCGGTTGGTATTTTCAACTTGTTCACTTGTTTGTGGATGATATGCGGTGGAGATTTGATGAGTTACTCCATATCTTTTGAGAACTTTCTCAAGTTGATTATTACAAAAATGAGTTCCCCGATCACTTATTAAAGCTTTCGGTGTTCCAAACCTTGCAAAAAGACGTTTTAAAAAGTTGACTACAACTCGTGCATCATTAGTCGGGAGAGCTTGTGCTTCCGCCCATTTAGATACATAATCAATGGCTACGAGAATGTAGAGATTATTATGAGATTTTGGAAATGGACCCATAAAGTCAATACCCCAAATGTCAAATACTTCACATACTTGAATGATATTTTGTGGCATTTCATCACGTTGACTTATTTTTCCGGCCCTTTGACATGTATCACGGGATTTGCAAAGAAGGTGTGCGTCTTTGTAAATTGTAGGCCAATAGAATCCATCATCATAAACTTTTCTTGCTGTGAGCTGAGGCCCATAATGCCCTCCTGTTGGTCCTGTGTGACAATGGTTTAAAATTTTACTAGCTTCATCTCCGAATACACATCGGCGTATTATTCCATCGGGACAACTTTTAAAAAAATGTGGATCCTCCCAGAAATAGTGTTTTATATCACTAAAGAATTTCTTTAGTTTTTGGTACGACAATCCTTTTTCAAGGAATCCACATCCTAAAAAGTTTGCATAGTCTACAAACCATGGAATTTCATTATAATCTATCTTCAATAGATATTCATCAGGAAAGTTGTCTTGTATGGCTGATTCATTTAGAACTTCTAATTCGGGATTTTCAAGACGAGAAAGATGATCAGCGGCGAGATTTTATGCTCCTCTTTTATCTCGGATTTCAATATCAAACTCTTGTAAGAGTAAGATCCAACGGATTAATCGTGGTTTGGCATCTTGTTTTGAAAATAGGTATCTAAGAGCAGAATGGTCAGTATAGACCACTGTTTTAGCTAGAACGAGATATGATCGAAATTTGTCAAAAGCAAAGATAATAGCAAGGAGTTCTTTTTCAGTAGTTGTGTAATTTGTTTGTGCTCCTTGTAACGTCTTACTAGCATAATATATAGGTTGAAATCGTTTTTCAATCCTTTGTCCTAAAACGGCTCCCATTGCAAAATCACTTGCATCGCACATAAGTTCAAACGGTAAATTCCAATTTGGTGTTATCATGATCGGCGCATTAGTGAGTTTTTCTTTAAGAATATTAAAAGATTTGATACATTCATCTGAAAAGATGAATGGAGCATCCTTTTGTAGGAGTTTATTCATAGGAGTGGCAATTTTAGAAAAATCATTTATAAAACGTCGGTAAAAACCGGCATGCCCTAGAAAACTCCTAACTCCTCTAACACTGGTGGGATGTGGAAGTTTAGCAATTACATTTACTTTAGCTCTATCCACTTCAATTCCTTCTTTTGAAATTTTATGTCCAAGAACGATGCCTTCTTTAACCATGAAATGGCATTTCTCCCAATTGAGAACTAGATTTGATTGTTCACATCTAATAAGCATTCGTTCAAGATTAACTAGACATGATTCAAAAGTATCACCGAAGACTGAAAAGTCATCCATGAAAACTTCCATGCATTCTTCTATCATGTCGTGAAAAATCGCCATCATGCACCTTTGAAAGTTTGCAGGGGAGTTGCAAAGTCCAAATGGCATGCGTTTGTAAGCAAAAGTACCATAAGGGCACGTGAACGTGGTTTTTTCTTGGTCCTCGGGTGCTATTGGAATTTGAAAATATCCGGAAAAACCATCAAGAAAACAATAGTAACTATTTCTGGTTAATCTTTCCAACATTTGATCAATGAAAGGTAAGGGAAAGTGATCTTTTCTGGTGGCGTCATTTAATTTTCTATAATCAATACAAACACGCCATCCTGTTATAGTCCTAGTAGGAATAAGCTCATTTTTCTCATTTGTAATGACAGTCATGCCACCCTTCTTAGGTACGCATTGAACTGGGCTTACCCATGGACTATCAGAAATTGGATAAATTAAACCTGCATCAAGCAGTTTAATAATTTCTTTCTTAACAACATCTTGCATATTAGGATTTAGTCTTCGTTGGTGTTGCACATACGTTTTATGACCTTCTTCCATAAGGATTTTATGTGTGCAATACGAAGGACTTATTCCTTTAATATCATGAATCTTCCATGCAATAGCTGGTTTATGAGCTTTTAAGACAGAAATGAGTTGAGATTTTTCATTTTCAGTAAGAGAAGATGATATTATTATAGGTAATTCAGATTCACCATGTAAATAAGCATATTCCAAATGGTTTGGAAGTGGCTTTAACTCTAATTTTGGTGGTTCTTCTATCGATGATTTATATCGATATCTGTCTTCTTCTTTTAATATTTGAATTTCTTCTGTTGTTGGTTCATATCCATTAGCCATTAGTGTAGCTAACATTTCAGTTTCATCAATTGGTTCAGTTCCTTCTCCTAAAGAACATTCTCCTGTTCCGTGTAATTCTGGAAATTCTTCTAACAATTCTGCATGTGATTCTATGGTTTGAATATAATAACATGTATCATCTGCAGATTGCGGTTGTTGCATTGCTCTATCAACTGAAAAGGTAACACTCTCGTCCTCTATACTTAGGGTTAGTTTCTTACCAAACACGTCTATCATTGCTTTAGCCTTGTTTAAAAATGGTCTTCCTAATATGAGAGGAACTTGAGAATCTTCTTCCATGTCCAGAACAACAAAATCTACTGGAAATACTAAAGTACTAACTTTAACTAGCATGTTCTCCATTATCCCTCTAGGATATTTTACTGATCTATCGGCTAGTTGTATGCTTATTCGTGTTGGTTTCAATTATCCAAGGTCTAGTTTAGCGTATAGTGAATACGGCATTAAATTTATACTAGCACCTAAGTCTGCCAATGCTTCTATTGAACTAAGACTTCCCAGAAAATATGGAATTGTGAAACTTCCTGGATCAGATAGTTTTTCTGGTATCTTATTCAACAGCACTGCTGAACAATTAGCATTCATAGTAACAGTCGAGAGTTCTTCCATTTTCTTTCTATTTGTGATTAGATCTTTCAGAAATTTAGCATATCTAGGCATTCCTGAAATCACATCAATAAAAGGAAGATTTACATTTATTTGTTTAAACATATCCAAAAATTTAGATTGCTCGACTTCAAGTCTCTCCTTTCTCATTTTACTCGGGTAAGGAAGTGGTGGTTGGTATGGTTTAACATAAGGTTTTGCCTTAACTGTGTTATCTTCATTAACCTTTTCAACTACCGGTTCGTTTTCCTTATCTTGTTCAGGTTGTGGTTCTTGTGGAGTAGGAATAGCTTCATCAGAAATTATAGGTATTTCAGGTGGTTTAAGTGTAATACCACTTCTTGTGGTAATGGCTTTAGCTGTTTCATTCCGGGGGTTAGCATTTGTATCACTAGGTAGACTTTCCGGTTTTCTTTCACCTATCAACCTTGCTAGGTTACTTACTTCTTGTTCCAAATTTTGAATTGAAGCTTGTTGATTTCTAAATGCTTGAGCATTTTATTCATTGGTTTGTTTTTGAGATGTGAAAAACTGCGTTTGAGATTCAACTAGCTTCGTCATCATATCTTCTAAATTTGGCTTTTTATCATCGGTTTGTGGTGGTTTGTTTTGAAAATTAGGTCTTTGCTGATTGTAAGTATTATTGGATACTTGTTGATTACTAGGACCTTGTTGGTTGTTGTATGGAACATTTCGATTATAATTCTGGTTTTGATTGTAAATTGGTCTTGGCGGTTGATAATTATTCTGATAATTATTTCCAGGCCTTTGGTTTAGATATGAAACATTCTCTCTTTGTTCCATTGTTAGTTCAATACTGAGACAATATTTTGTCAAATGTGGTCCTCCACACTGCTCACAACTAATTCGTATTGAGTGTATATCCTTAGTCATCTTTTCCATTCGTCTCTCGACAGCATCTATCTTTGCGGAAATGGAATCTAAGTCATGGCTAGAATCGGCTCTAGCTGCTTTAGATGATCTAACGATATCTTTTTCTTGGTACCACTCATGTGAGTGGGAAGCAGTGTTATCAATAATCTTATAAGCGTCAGTTTCTGTTTTCTTCATAATGGAACCACCAACTGCTATATCTATGTCTTTTCTTGTAGTGATGTCGCATCCTTGGTAGAATATTTGTACTATTTAACAGGTGTCTAAACCATGTTGCGAACATCCTCTCAATAACTTTTCAAATCTTGTCTATGCCTCATATAGAGTTTTATTTGGTTTCTGTGTGAACGTAACAATTTCTCCTTGAAGTCTTACGGATTTAGATGCCGGAAAGAATTGTTTAAGAAATTTTTCAACTAAAACGTCCCATGTATCAATCGCCCCTTCAGATAACGATCTAACAAATCTTTGGCTTCTCCCTTTAAAGTCCAGGGAAATAACATGAGATATATCTGTTCATCCTCCACATCTCTTATTTTAAATAGTGTACAGATCCTATTAAAGGTACGAAGATGTTCATTTGGATTTTCCTTCGGCGCACCACTAAATTGGCATAGATTAGTTACCATGTGTAGAATTTGTCCTATGATTTCATAATCTGGCGCATTAATGTCAGGTTGAGTAATTGCGTGACCTTGGCCAGTGCGTTTAGCTCGCATTCGGTCTTCCATACTTAAAGGTTCCAGATTCTCCATGATTGAATTTGTTGAATCTGAATCACTATAGGATTCTAATTTAATGGTTGGTTCCTCAACAATCTCTGTTTGAATGATTGGTGGTTCCGGAGGAAAAATTGATGGTTCAGGATCTATGAATCGTCCCTGAATATTCTCCGGATTCTCAATTGTGAGGTCGAGTTCAAAAAATGGATTATCGGAAATTTGAATTGGAGTACTTGATCGACTGGATGACAATTCTAAAGAAAAATCAACGGCGGTAATATTAGCTAGATGTCTTGATCGAGTTACAGGTGGTGAACGTACAAAAGGTGGTGAACGTTTTGCTCGGTGCATTCACTGAATATCCTATTAGTTTTTAAAAAGAAAGAAAAATTATATAAGTTATCCAATTAATAGACTTTTCTGATTTTGCCCACGTTTCGAATAGCCAAAAGATGCAGCAGAGGGGCATGATTCGTTTGGTCTCAATATAATTGAGTACTGTTTGGCTCCAATAACCCGATCCACGTACAAATCCAACTATTACTACGAACCAGAAAATTTTGATGTCTATCAATTTAACCGCTTAAAATAATTTTTCGTTATTTAAAGAAATTTTAGATAAGAAATAGAGAAAAATTCTATGTCCTAAAAACTAGGATGACGAGAAATAAGAAAGAAAAAGAGCGCGTCGAAAAACGTAGAAAAATAAAAAGGCGAAAAATAATAGGCATTGAAAAATAAAAATAAGAAAGTAGCGCGTCGAAACTTAAAAAGGAACTAAAAACTAAGAATTAAAAGTTGCGTCTTAAAATATTAAAGCTTAAAAGAAAAACTATATCCGAAATGGCAATATCTTAAAAAGGTACTAAAACTTAAAAAGGCGTCGCAAAATTCTAAAGCACCTAAATCTTAGTCTAAAGAAAAAGCATTTAAGGGATTTTACGGCAAAGCCTAAAAATCTAGAAATAAAAATAACTATGGCAAATACTATGATTTAAAACTAAATACGAGCGAAAAATACAAATATTACGAAAAAATAATTAAAAAGATACAAAAATATAAAAATATACTTAAAGTTGCAAAAAGTACAATTTTTATAAAAATATTATTTTTATATTATTTATTTAATAAAACTATTAATTTTATAAATTATTTAAACTAATTAAACTAAATAATACAAATTAAAAATAAAAACTAAAACTAAATAATAAATTAATATAACCTAATTAGGGTTAAAGTAAAAATAATATAAATAAACTCCGTAATTAATGCTGATTTAGGGCAACAGTTGGCGTGTCAGACACTCTTATGTGATCGCATGAGAATTTGCCTTCGGGCTCATGCGATCGCATGAGCTTGGATTTTGGGCCAGGTTACGGGCTGCTACAGTACCAGGCCGAGAGTTTTTATATATATATATTTTTTTCTTCTGTTTTGCTGAATTATATATTTATAATATATATTTATAATTTAAATAAAACTTATATTTTTATAAAATAAAGATAAAGAAACTTTTATAGAACTTAAATATTTAACAAACTCTTAAAAATATTTATATTTTTTTTTTCTTTTTATATTTTCGAATATTTAAAACTTATTTTTACAAAAGCGTATTTTTATGTCATAACCCGACCTTAACCATAAGGACGATTACAATAACATATGATTTCATCGCGAGGTATTGACCTCTATATGCGACATTTTTCAAAAACTGCATTCGTTTTTACAATACAAACCATAGCTTTTATTACAAATACAAGGTTTAAACAACTTAATAATGATTATCGTTTAGCGATAATCTTAGACTTACAAACTTTACATGTGATAATAACAATACGACTTCCAACATATTTTACATTACAAATCCTCCGATATGCAGTTTTATTTTTGACACAAATATGCATACTCAAGATCTTGCTTAAATTCAACATGTTGCAGCGGAAGCTTTTAGTTATCACCTAAGAATAAACATGCTTAAAACGTCAACATAAAGTTGGTGAGATATAGGTTTAATGCTGGCAGCGTTATAAATATAGACCACAAGATTTCATATATAAACGTTTTAATAAAAATATTCTAAGTTGTTGACCACTTGATAACCATACTTAACATTTAATCAACGTCGCATATTCCCTTTATTATGAAATCTTACTACACCGTACCAAGTGTAGTTACCGAAACGAAGTACTGTGCAACCGTTGAATACTGGTCGTCCAGTCCGGTTGGGGTTGTCAGGCCCGATAGATCTATCAACAGGATTCGCGTTTACAATACCTCATGTAAATAATAGTTACCAAGTTACAGGGAAGTATGCCAGTGGTACAACTCAACGTCGAATATATATTTTTAGTTGCTTAAATAAAATAAATAAAGACCCCATCGTATTCGTATTGATCAGAATTAATCTCGACCCATGGTACCATGTTGTCAAGTGACGTGTTGCGTACATAAAGTACCGTGTTGTCAAATGACGTGTTGCGTACAATCGTGAGGTCTTATGATTAATCTTCTCGTGTTGTTTACGGGTGGTCCTGAAATATATAAAATCAAATCATAAGTAAATACATATGAAATATCATATTAATTAGAAAATATATGATTAATTTAATTTTTCTCCAAATATTTTCGTAGCTAAACTAGCTTCGGATACCCGATCTTGTTTTAGTCGTAGTTTCTTCATTACAACTCCGTTTTTGTTGGTTTAACTTGCCACTTCCTTGGATCGAGTCAAATTTTAAGAATATGAATTGATAATACCTTAGTTTGTATTCGAAATCACAGGTTATAGGTCAAACTTTGGTGAAACTTATGAAAGTGATCATTTTCCATCATAAAAATAACATTTAATGATCATTTTTCTAAAAGTACTTACACTTTGAGTTAAACCATGAAATTTTTATGTGTTAACATATTCCTAAGAAATATCATTTTTCCAGAACATGAACTTCCAATTCAAAGCTTAAGATGGTTTTTAATTATCCAACCCAAAACAGCCCCCGGTTGCACTCCGACGACGTAGATTCAGTTTTTAAGATGTTCTTTGTAAAACCAAGTTATATCCTGTTAAGTTAGCATATCATTATGATATATTACAGGTCTTGAAGTATTTTAAAAGTTAAGTTAGAAGGATCTATTTAGTTTGCAAACAAGTTTGAAATCATTCAAACTATATTCTTGTTGTTAAAATTTTACAACACAAAATAAGATAGCTATATAAATATAAATCGAATAAGGTTATGAACAAGGTTACTACCTCAAGTTACTTGGACAAAGTTACTGTAAAATATTAGAAAAATCTTAGAACCAAAAGAGTGGTGGAGTTGGATCAAAAGGTTGGAAGTAAACTTGTATTTTTGGAAGGATTATTGAAGTTTTCTTATAAGGAATTAATTATGATGATTAAGGCTTGTTTTTGAAGCTAGATCTTCATGGTTATTTGCTGAGATTGTGAAGAACACTTAAGGTTCCTAAGAGTGTGTTTTTGGTTAGAGAAAATGTGTAGTAAAAATGAAAATGGAATGGAGTATAAATGGTGGTGAAAAGATGTATAAATTTGTAATATTGTGCAAAAGTCTTGTAATATGCCAAATTGATTAATCATGCATGCTAAGATCCAAAATTGGATGACTCATGGCTGCTAATAAAGTGATTGTGATGTGTATATACCAATAGTAAATACGTATAGAAGCTGGGTATGATACGGGTACATATACCCTAGATATACGTATAAAAGTCTTGAGAAAACGGAACGAGGATTCAAATATAGCTATCTTTTGTAAATATACTTATATTGTTTTATGTATATAAATCCTTTAAAAGTGATAAAATAAATATCTATACGATACATGTATAAGCATTATAAGTTTTAAGTATTTAAGTCGAAGAACGTCACATATAGTTATCGTTTTGAAAACTTAAGTTAGTAGTCTCAAAATATACTTATAACTCAATGTTTTTAGTACACAATGAGATGTTAAAACATTCTTAGATCATGTTGAATATATAAAAATACATATATATACACAAACGTATAATTATCGTATGTTATATAGTTCGTGATATCATCGATCAAATTGGACGGTCAAACGTTGTGTAAAACTCTTTTCAAAAACATAAGTCTCAACAATTTAGATTACTTATCATGTTGGTAAGGTTTAATTTATGTAAATATTAATCTCATAGGTATAAAATGATCGGAAAAATCCGGGTCGTTACAGTACCTACCCGTTAAATAAATTTCGTCCCGAAATTTTAAAATTGTACCTATTTTGCGTTCTCGGGAAACAAATGTGGGTACTTTCGTTTCATCTGATCCTCTCGTTCCTAAGTAAACTCGGGACCCCTTCGAGCATTCCAATGAACCTTAACGATCGGTATGTTGCTCTGCTTGAGTTGTTTAACTTCACGGTCCATGATTTCGACTGGTTCTTCTATGAATTGTAGTTTCTCGTTGACTTGGATTTCTTCAAGAGGAATGGTGAGATCTTCCTTTGCAAGACATTTCTTAAGGTTTGCGGTAACTCGAGTCGATAAGCTACCGGTCCAATGCGTTCGATGATCTTAAACGGGCCTACATACCTTGGGTTCAGTTTACCCCTTTTACCGAAACGTATTACACCTTTCCAAGGTGACACCTTTAACATAACCATGTCACCGATCTGAAACTCTAATGGTTTCCTTCGGACGTCGGCGTAATTCTTTTGGCGACTACGGGTTGTTTTCAATCTCTCCTTGATTTGTACTATCTTCTCAGTCGTTTCGTGTATGATCTCGGGACCAGTTAATTGTCGATCTCCTACTTCATTCCAACAGATAGGGGATCTACACTTCCTTCCATACAATGCTTTGAATGGTGCAGCTTTAATGCTCGCATGATAACTGTTATTATACGAGAATTCTGCTAA
The DNA here is from genome assembly GCF_046630445.1 of Rutidosis leptorrhynchoides. Taxonomy (NCBI): domain Eukaryota; kingdom Viridiplantae; phylum Streptophyta; class Magnoliopsida; order Asterales; family Asteraceae; genus Rutidosis; species Rutidosis leptorrhynchoides. The sequence goes on along the minus strand of NC_092339.1, from coordinate 274,033,195 downwards.
TGGTAGATATTTATCCCATCCGTTTCCAAAATCGATCACACATGCCCTGAGCATGTCTTCAAGAGTCTGAATTGTTCTTTCACTCTGCCCGTCAGTTTGTGGATGATATGCAGTGCTCATATCCAAACGAGTTCCCAGGGCCTCCTGTAGTGATTGCCAAAACTTTGATGTAAATCTACTATCACGATCGGATATAATGGAAATAGGTATTCCATGCCTTGAAACAATTTCCTTTATGTATAATCGTAATAGTTTCTCCATTCTATCCGTTTCCTTTATAGGCAAGAAATGTGCAGATTTGGTGAGACGATCAACTATTACCCAAATGGTGTCATAACCCCAGGCAGTCTTAGGTAACTTTGTGATGAAATCCATGGTAATACCGTCCCATTTCCATTCTGGGATTTCTGGTTGTTGAAGTAACCCTGACGGCTTTTGGTGTTCTGCTTTGACTTTGGAACAAGTTAAACATTCCCCAACATATGTTGCAACGTCGGTCTTCAAATTAGGCCACCAATAATGCGTCTTAAGATCTTGATACATCTTTCCAACTCCAGGATGTATCGAGTATCTTGTCTTATGTGCCTCATTCAATATCAACTTCCTTAATCCACCCAACTTCGGTACCCAAATACGGTTTGCAAAATATCGAATTCCGTCTTCCCACATAATGAGTTGCTTTTCATACTTCTTCATTATTTCATTTCCTATGTTTTCTTTAGTAAGAGCTTCTCGTTGAGCCTCTTTGATTTGTGAGTTGAGATTCATGCGAATTTTTATGTTCATTGCTCGTACTCGAATTGGTTCCCATTCCTTTCTGCTTAGAGCGTCGGCCACTACATTCGCTTTCCCGGGATGATAGCGAATCTCACAATCATAGTCGTTTATCAGCTCGACCCACCTACGTTGTCTCATGTTCAGCTGTTTCTGATCGAAGATTTGTTGAAGGCTTTTATGATCGGTAAACACAGTGCATTTAACCCCATATAAGTAGTGTCTCCATATCTTCAATGCAAATACTACTGCTCCCAGTTCTAGATCATGCGTCGTGTAATTCCGCTCGTGAATCTTCAATTGACGAGATGCGTATGCAATAACTTTCTTTCGTTGCATAAGGACGCAACCAAAACCTTGTCTCGAAGCGTCACAATATATCTCAAAATCATCGTTCCCTTCAGGTAACGATAAAATAGGTGCCGTAGTCAACTTCTTCTTCAGTAATTGAAATGCACTCTCCTGCTCAGAGGTCCATTCGTACTTCTTCCCTTTTTGCGTTAACGCTGTTAATGGTTTAGCTATTCGGGAAAAATCTTGAATAAACCTTCTATAATAACCAGCTAAACCCAAAAATTGGCGTATCTGCGTTGGTGTCTTAGGAGTCTCCCATTTTTCAATGGCCTCAATTTTAGCTGGATTAACCTGAATTCCTTTGCTACTAACAACGTGGTCAAGAAATTGCACTTCTTTCAACCAAAATGCACACTTAGAAAATTTGGCGTATAACTGTTCTTTTCTTAACAATTCTAATACTATCCTTAAATGCTGCTCATGCACTTGCTCACTCTTGGAATAGATAAGAATATCGTCAATGAAAATGATAACAAACTTATCTAAATACGGACTACAAACTCGATTCATGAGGTCCATGAATACAGCTGGCGCATTCGTTAATCCAAACGGCATGACCAAAAATTCATAATGACCGTAGCGTGTCCGAAAAGCAGTTTTTGGAATATCTTCTTCTTTGACGCGTAGTTGATGATAGCCCGACCTTAGGTCGATTTTCGAGTAAACACATGATCCTTGCAATTGATCAAATAAGTCATCAATTCTCGGTAGTGGATACCGATTCTTGATAGTTAACTTATTTAATTCACGATGATCTATACACATTCGGAAAGATCCGTCTTTCTTCTTGACGAATAAAATCGGAGCTGCCCACGGTGAAGTACTTGGTCGTATGAATCCACGGTCCAGTAATTATTTTAACTGACTCTGAAGTTCTTTTAACTCAGACGGTGCAAGTCTATATGGAGCACGAGCCACTGGTGCAGCTCCTGGTACTAGATCTATTTGAAATTCTACAGATCTAAATGGAGGTAATCCCGGTAACTCTTCCGGAAATACTTTAGGAAAATCTCTTGCCACAGGCACGTCATTGATGCTGTTCACTTTTTCCTTCGTTTTGACTTTATTAACATATGCTAAGATGGCATAACACCCTTTCTTCAAGCACTTTTGAGCTTTCAAACAACTAATGAGTTTTAGCTTTGAGTTACCCTTCTCTCCATAAATCATTACTGGCGTTTTATCCTTACGAGGAATGTGAATTGCCTTCTTGGCGCACACAACTTCAGCTCTTATTTTGGACATCCAGTCCATGCAGACTATTACATCAAAACTTCCTAATTCTACGGGTATCAAATCAATCTTAAATGTTTCTCCGGCTAAATTTATTTTACAATCACGGCAAATTTTATCGGCTTTAATTAGTTTACCATTAGCTAACTCAATTATGTACTTAGCATCTAGAGGTAATGATGAACAATTCAATTTAGCGTGAAAGTCTCTACACACGTAACTTCTATCGGCACCAGTATCAAATATAATAGATGCGGATAAGTTATTAATGGTAAACGTACCCGTAACAAGCTCTGGGTCTTCGCACGCCTCTCTAGCATTAATAACAAATGCTCTTCCACGTGCAGATCCGTTATTCTTCTCTGGATTCGGGCACTGACTCTTATAATGACCCTGTTTCCCACACCCATAACAAGTAATAGTGGCCAAGGCAGTTCCATTTGCATTGGTGGCACGAGTCTTGGTGCCATTTGTATTTGTAACAGGAATCCGACAATCTTTAGCAAGATGACCTTTTCGATTACAATTGTTGCACACCACATTACAATAACCAGAGTGATGTTTGTGCCATCTGTTACATAAAGGATTTCGTCCCTTGTAACCTGAGTTTGAACCGCTACCCGCACCTTGCGTGGTTTCTTGTTTCTTGTTGGATTGTTGATGATTACCTTCACACTTTCTTTTGTTTCCCGATGTCTTGACATCGATGTTCTTATCCAAAATAATCTGGTCCATCAACTCGTTCGCCATGGTGATAGCTTCATGAATAGTCTTGGGTTTGGATGCTGTGACATTTGCCTTGACCTTTTTAGGCAAACCGTCTTTGTACAGTTCAATCTTCCATTCTTCGGTTGGTACCAATTCGGGACATAGCAAAGCTAATTCCATGAATCGCTGATTGTAGTTGGTAAGTTCAGTACCAACGACTTTCAGGCTTCGTAATTCAGCTTCCAACTTCCTAACCTCGTTCCTTGGACAATATTCGTTGATTAGCATTGTTTTGAATTCTTCCCAGGGAGTATCATAAGCTACATCTCCTCCTACGGCCTTCACATAGTTTTTCCACCACGTGAGTGCACTATCTTGTAAGGTGCACGATGCATACTTGGTCATGTCCTTCTCAATACAACCACTGATTTTAAACACAGACTCAATCTTTTCGATCCACCGGGTTAAACCGACCGGTCCTTCTGTTCCACTGAATGATGAGGGCTTGCAACCTTGAAAAGTTTTGTAAGTGCATCCCACACGAGGATTTGGGTTAACTGCAGCACCTCTTGCAGCCTCGACCCATAACATTCTGTCGTTCACTCGCTGATTGATGAGTTCCTGGATTTCTTGTTTCGTCATTCGGTTCAATCGCGCCATAATCTTCAATAAAAATGAAAAAAAAATAATTATTCACATGGAATATTATAGATGTAGTATGTATTTACAGTACATCGTAGCTTATTAATAATATGAACCAGTTATTATTATAAAAGTCTTTTCTTCTTATTAGCATTTTATAATTATACCTAGGGTAGTACCTACCCGTTAAAGTTCATACTTAATAGCTTAGTACGAAAATCAATTACTATCACCCAAATAATACTCAACCATGGAAAATTATTGCATTTCACACTTCACTATTTTACATATGCTTATCTTACATCAAACATTAAGCAAACCACACTAGTAATATTATACAAAACGTTATATGATTCCATGGTTTAAAACAACAGCGTATCATTTAACCAAAAGCGTTTGTGTTCAAAGGAATCGCTTAAAGGTTATCATGGTTGTCTCCCTGCGTTTTGGCTGAGGGGCTGAAGAACTGGATGCCGGGATAGAACTAATAGGAATGGAGGGAATAGGTGTGGAAGTATCTGGTGGAGTTGGTGCCACAACATCCTCTCTAAACTCGGGATTTGGATTTTCCAATTCAGTAGCCTTTCGTTTCTTTCCTCGTTCGAACTTGTCTTTCGTAATTTCCTGTATTTCTTCCTCCTCAGGATCACCTTCCGGTTCCTCTTCAATTGATTCATCCGGAACTTGTGAGTCTTCCCCAAAGGTGTCGTTTTCATCATCGAATACGTTAATGACTGGAACACCATCTGAAGATTCTGGTTCGGAGTCGCTGAATGTGATAACAAGTTCTAAGCTAGACATCTATCACATAACAACTAGCATGTTAGTATCACATAATATTTACATATTAATTTTTTTAACCAACAGGGATAAGCAATAGTTTTCTAAATCAAACACGGTCAAAGTCCAGACTCACTAATGCATCCTAACAAACTCGATAAGACACACTAATGCAAATTTTCTGGTTCTCTAAGACCAACGCTCTGATACCACATGTCATAACCCGACCTTAACCATAAGGACGATTACAGTAACATATGATTTCATCGCGAGGTATTGACCTCTATATGCGACATTTTTCAAAAACTGCATTCGTTTTTACAATACAAACCATATCTTTTATTACAAATACAAGGTTTAAAAAACTTAATAATGATTATCGTTTAGCGATAATCTTAGACTTACAAACTTTACATGTGATAATAACAATACGACTTCCAACATATTTTACATTACAAATCCTCCGATATGCAGTTTTATTTTTGACACAAATATGCATACTCAAGATCTTGCTTAAATTCAACATGTTGCAGCGGAAGCTTTTAGTTATCACCTGAGAATAAACATGTTTAAAACGTCAACATAAAGTTGGTGAGATATAGGTTTAATGCCGGCAGCATTATAAATATAGACCACAAGATTTCATATATAAACGTTTTAATAAAAATATTCTAAGTTGTTGAGCACTTGATAACCATACTTAACATTTAATCAACGTCGCATATTCCCTTTATTATGAAATCTTACTACACCGTACCAAGTGTAGTTACCGAAACGAAGTACTGTGCAACCGTTGAATACTGGTCGTCCAGTCCGGTTGGGGTTGTCAGGCCCGATAGATCTATCAACAGGATTCACGTTTACAATACCTCATGTAAATAATAGTTACCAAGTTACAGGGAAGTATGCCAGTGGTACAACTCAAGGTAGAATATATATTTTTAATCACTTGTGTCCATAACGTAAATCATAAAATGCATGTATTCTCATCCCAAAATATTTAGAGTTTAAAAGTGGGACTATATACTCACGTGTGATGACCCGTCCTTATCCACCTGGACGAAGTCATCAACATTTGGTCCCATTGCGATGATCGACTCCAAGTAATGTAATTAAAATGAGCAAATGCACAGCGGAAGACTTAATTCGTACCTGAGAATAAACATGCTTAAAAGTGTCAACCAAAAGGTTGGTGAGTTCATAGGTTTATCATAACAATCTTTTCAATATATTAATAGACCACAAGATTTCATAATCATAAACATAATACACTCGCAAGTGTATGTAAAGCATTCTAAGTGGTTGAGCACTTGGTAACCATACTTAACATTTAATCAACGTCGCATATTCCCTTTATTATGAAATCTTACTACACCGTACCATGTGTAGTCACCAAAACGAAGTACTGTGCAACCGTTGAATACTGGTCGTCCAGTCCGGTTGGGGTTGTCAGGCCCGATAGATCTATCAACAGGATTCGCGTTTACAATACCCATGTAAATAGTAGTTACCAAGCTATAGGGAAATATGCCAGTGGTACAACTCAACGTAGAATATATTTTTAAGTACTTGTGTCTATTTCGTAAATATTTATAAAAGCAACGCATGTATTCTCAGCCCAAAAATATATATTGCAAAAGCAATTAAAAAGGGAGCAAATGAAACTCACATATCAATATTGTGGTTCAATATTGCAGGAGAAGTATGCAGACGCAACGTAAACGATAAGTGCAGAGTTGGCCTTTGATTGTCAAACAATACCCCCGAACATTACCCATAACCTCCTTAGATATAATCCATAAATTTCTTAGCTTTAACCCGTTTTGAAAATCACCCGAGCGTAATCTCGTCGTAGTATTTTATTATATTAATAATAATAATAATAATAATATATAAGGTATATGTAATGTATGCGTGAGTTTAGGAAAGAAAGAAAAACAATAGATGGAATAATGTATGTGTTTCTATGCGTTTGTGTGGTGTGTTGTATAACAAGAAGAGAAGTAACCCAAGATTTATATGTCATTTGATCCAAAATTTATTTAGTATATATATATATATGAAAATAAAATTTTCAACTTTCATAAAAGATCAAACCGTCCCTTATATCGTGACCCACGGATGGGGTCCATTCCATTTTATTTCTTGAATCCTTCCCGCGAAGATAACAAAAGCAAAAGAAACCCGTGACATAATTTTGTCATTGTTTTACTTATTTATTTATTTAATAAATATAATAATAATAATTAATAATAAGAAGAATATTAAATGTTGATAGTAATTCGGAGTATATAGCTCTTATGTGTGTTCTCTAAAACCTTCTTAAACCTGGCTGAAAGTGACTTATATATGTATATAATATCCTACGTGTAAAAGAGTTTGAGCCACCATTTCTTATTTTTGGACCCCATGATTGAAATTATAAAGCCTAGATGGATTCACGTGAAGATAGCTAGCAAGAAAAAAAAATTATATTCCTTTGTTTATTTAACTTTAACTATCATAGTTACAAGTAGTCTTAAAAATAATATTAGGTAGAATTCAATTTTAATTCTAATTTAAACGATTTTTAATGTGTAGAATCTCTAACAAGATTGGGTTTTGTCCACATACATAATACATAGTGAGCTGGCAAAGAAAAGGATTGATATATAAAAAAAATTTCAATTTCCCTTGTATGTAAAAGAAGGCAGCTATCACCCATTTTGTTTATATGTATCGACGATTTGTCCCAATGAGCTGAGGAGTAATAATTTAAAATACAATTGAATATATGTGAGTCTGTCATGTGCACGTATGTGTAGCTTTATGACAAAAAGAAAAAAAAATGAAATATATATCCATCCATCGATTCATAAGTTAAAATAGAATAATAGAACTTTTGCAACTTGCCTAAATAAATAAACAAGTCTCCATTCTTGTTATGTATTAACAACATCCATCTTCTAACTATTTAGACTCCGTGTTTTCTTATGTATATAATTATGTTTTTAAAAGATGAGTTTTATTATGTCATGAATAATTTTATATATATAATTATAACAATTAAATTGTATAATATCTTATTAACGTGTTTCAAGTTATTATACATATATACATATACATATATATATCTCTATTTATAACTCGCTGTTCGTGAATCGTCGAAAATAGTCAAAGGCTATTTGAATAGTTCAAATATTTTGAGATTCAACTTTACAGACTTTGCTCATCGTGTCGGAAACCTTAATTATACAAAGATTAAGTTTAAATTTGGTCAGAAATTTCTGGGTCATCACAGTACCTACCCGTTAAAGAAATTTCGTCCCGAAATTTGAGTGGGGTCGTCATGGCTAACAATAAAAATGTTTTCATGACGAATATGAGTTGATAAATAGAGTTTTATCACCGTTGAATAATATGGATAAAACAATTCGATTACTCGAAGATTACGAGTGAAGTTATCGTAAAAGAGTGAAATGAAAGAATAGAGATTCGTCTTAACTTTTGACGTAGTAACAATTGATTTTCGGAATTCAAGGAAATTAAAGAAGATCTTTGTAATCTATATAAGATTCGATTCTTCTGTGATTAAGGAAATTATGATTTCCTTTGATTAAATGCGTAATCTGCCTCGATTTCTATGTCTGATATTTCGCTATAAATTGACATCTTCCGTTTCATTATTTTCATCACTCCTACATCTTTTTCCTCAATTCATACTTGCAAAAGATTGTGAAAATGCTTCATCCAGTTCTGATTCTTGATCTCATTTTGACTGTCACTACAATCATCCTTCTATTCCAACTTCCACCGGAGGAATTGGTTTACTTCTATTTCGCTCTTGGGGTAGTGGTTTTCATTATCCTTCCTTGCATTTGTTTTTCCATAATTATTGACATCTACGGTTAATGACCTTTTATGTTTGCTGTGATTTATACTCCTATTTATATATCGAAGCTTTGGCTATTGTTTTCTCTTCTCTACTTTGTGTGAAGAAAGAATGGTCCAGAATTCGTAGGTATGAAATTTCGGATGAACATAACTAATATTCTAAGAAAGAAATGGTAATAACACGATCTGACTTGTTAAATTACCAGAAAATCACAGAAAAGACCGAATCATCAAAAAAATATTTTCTTGATATGTTTAGAGGTTAAATAGAATGAAAGAGTTATGTAACATGGTTCATGATGAGGGTATGATCTGTGAACCTTTATCACGTTCCATTAGAAACTCAGCATGACTTATTGTAATATAACCACGTTGGCCCGACGTCATTATATTATACTAACTCATGCTTCAATTCCTAACACTTCTCCAAAAACATTCATAATTTGAACTTGAAGGTTTCAGAAGTTTAGAAGCTAAATAGTTTCCTTTATGATGTAACACAGATAGCGCAAAGAGATAAATAATCTCGGACAATGATAGTTATGATGGTATCTTTAGAAATATCGAGGATATTTATACTGAAAGATTCGATGATGTTTTAGAATTTTTAAAATATCTGGAATCAAAGGATGATGCAGAAAATTTGTCTGCGAAGGTTTAGAATAAGGAGTAAGGTGTTCGCTAACGATTTCAGCAGACACTGAATCATTTGGATTCTTTGAAGGTAGATTTCGTCTTTGTGATTTGTCCACAGCCTCCTTCATGGTTTTCTCAATCAAATTTTCAGTACCAAATTTTTCTTATTTTATGAGCTTTTTCAACACACTACTCTTTATCATCAAACTTTTGACTGTTAAAGTCGTTTACAGTTTTTGCTGCTTCATCGGCATTTTTCCAAAATTCGGAGAAATAGTTTCGCAGTTTGGGGTGTTTTTCAGAAACTTCACATTCGAAGTGTGTAAGTCTAGGAGATAGACATTATATGTATATATATAATTGTTAGCGTAGAATTGCTGCGAAATTCGAGAATAATGATTCAAGCTTTTTGGTATGGCAACTACCGTTACAAGATGCAGATGAGTACATGATAGAGTTTCAATGAATAAATACAACGACTTTTCGGAGAGACTTAAGTCAAAGAGTAATGAAGTTGCTGGTACATTTACTGTTTATGTGGTGGAACATAAAAGGTTCCCCGGTAACAATGACATACAGGGCAACGTATATATCAAGGTTATAATAAGGCTAATCCAAATGAAAAGTCGAAGTTGACTTGTTGGAAGGATGATAACACTGGATACCTTGAAAAGGAATTGCAAGGTTATTTTCGGTAAAAACGATGCTAAAGGATCTAGCATAGATGCGTGTTAAACTTTTACTTAGGGTTCAAGAGTTTTCCAGATGTATGACTATATGCATAAGTCTTTCTTTTCATAGATAACGTGTGGTTGGATCATCCTCTCGATTGTTTCTTAATTGAGGTGTTTTTAAGAATCATGAAGGTTTTGAACGCAGATCGTAATCTTCAATATACATATGATGTTCTTAGAATTTTGAATGATACGAATATTCTTCTGGGTTTAATGAATAGAAGTGATGTTCTAACACAGTTTTGAAGCCAAAGTATAGCTTCGAAAGATGTAGGGATTTAAGAGTGATGATATCGGTTATATCTCGACTTGGATTCTGATTTGTTAAAATCAGAATATGTAATTGGATTTGAATGAGTATGGTTGCTCAGATTTCTCTGAAAGATTGTATATCGTTGTGAAAGTCGTGAGTATGGTTAATGGTTATCGAGTAATTTAAGAATGTACCGTATAACATATTAATTGTGAATTTATATATTTCCCGGGTATTATTTACCCGTAAAAAAAAATTCACAATTAATATTTTTGTACAATAGAATTTTATTACAGTCTTTATGGAAATATATGTATGTATATTTTCTCCAGATGTAATACAGATTTAATGAGTTAATATACTATTAAACTCATTTGATTTTCTTTATTGAATAATCTCTAAAACATTATAGGTTACATATTCTTCACGGAGTATTTCACTAATGTAATCAATACCTCAATATTTATTCTTATTGATATTCCTCGGTGAAGGATGTTGATGCTCGTGGAATTCTTGTAAATTTCGCAAAGTACAAATGATGCTTTTTGGGAAGTTTCGAGTACATCGAAAATGAAAGCGTAACATCAAACATGTAATTGAATAATAAAATCAACACGTAATTGAATAATTCACTTGATTTATTATGAAATGGAATTCGTTGAATTGAAATAGAATTTGTAGTTAACGATTGGTTAAGTCGTTAACGAATGATGTACATCATAGCATATTAGTAATATGAATTAATCGAGTAATATCTACTCTTTTTCAATTCATACATAATAGCTTAATACGAAAGGATATATTAGGGTTTTCAAAATTCATATATATATAATATATAAATTCTTTAAAAATAATGAGTTAATACTTCATAACTCATTATTACAATATACCCATTGGTGATTGTGATGTTGATATCGTCAGTGGTTATGGAGTTGGTGGAGCTTGTGGTGCTACAGGTGTTACTGGTGTTGGTGATACTGCCGGTAACTGCTGGTGATGCTTGTATAACAAGTCTAGCTTGTAAATCATGCACCATTTCTGTCAGGGTTTCTATTCTCTCCTCTATCATCTCTATCCATTCCACTCATCTGATTTTACGGTTAGAACTAGAGATAGTAATCTCTAAAACTTTTAGAAACTACATATTCTCTGCAGAATATTTCTTCAATGAAGTGATGAATTAATACTTCATTGTTTGTTGTTGTTGGTACTCCTTGGTATCTACGGTGCGTATGACGTTGATGCTCGAAGTACAGATTGTGATGTTGAGGTGTGGGATGGGGATGTGGTTGTTGGAGGTGGTAATGATATTGTTGGTATTGATGTTGGTACTGTTGATGTCAGTGATGCTGCTGGTGTTTGTGGTATTGAGGCTTGCGATGTGGATGTTGTTGGTGGTACTGGTGCTTGTAATCTTTGTACCATATTCTCCAAAGCCGTCACGTGAGCACAAAGCTCGTTAACTTCTTCTATCTCGCCGTGATGGTTGGCAGTTCAGACAAGTGGATGAATAAGATTTAGAATAGTAGATATTACATAATCGCTGTGAGCTGTTCTGGAAATGAGGGTGAAAATGGTGTTTCAGACTGGTTCGCCGGTAAATGCTTCAGGTTCTTCGCCAAGAGGTGAATGTGGTGGATGGAAGGGATCGTGTCTCCAATGATTAAGTAGATTACGAACCCATCCCCAATTCATCCAGAATAGATGATGGCTAATTGGTTGATCCATTCCGGTTACACTGCTTTCGGAGCTCAGGTAGAATTCCATATCGGAATAGCTGTCGGAATCTGAGGAATTCGAACTAAATGCGAAATTCATCTTACACGGTTAGATAAATGATTTTAGATATGAAATGATTTTCGGATTTTGGATGATATTCTAATTACATAGAATACCTATATATAGTAGAGAAGATCCCGTAGATTACGGAGGAACTTAAGGAAACGTGTCAGATAAAGTCTACAGTAACAGATACACTAGGATATGAATTTATCTATACACTATCTATCAAATAAGTACAGGAAGTCATGTCTAGACTTAGGAATAATAAGCAGGTAATTTTTCACTAGGAATGATAAACAATACTTATAATATGCAGCTAAGGTCGAAGTCCAGACTCGCTAATGCATCCTAACAACTATCAGTTAGACACACTAATGCAAGACCCGGTTCGCTAGGACCAACGCTCTGATACCACCTGTGATGACCCGTCCATATCCACCTGGACGAAGTCATCAATATTTGGTCCCATTGCGATGATCGACTCCAAGTAATGTCCTTAAAATGAGCAAATGCACAGCGGAAGACTTAATTCGTACCTGAGAATAAACATGCTTAAAAGTGTCAACCAAAAGGTTGGTGAGTTCATAGGTTTATCATAACAATCTTTTCAATATATTAATAGACCACAAGATTTCATAATCATAAACATAATACACTCGCAAGTGTATGTAAAGCATTCTAAGTGGTTGAGCACTTGGTAACCATACTTAACATTTAATCAACGTCGCATATTCCCTTTATTATGAAATCTCACTACACCGTACCATGTGTAGTCACCAAAACGAAGTACTGTGCAACCGTTGAATACTGGTCGTCCAGTCCGGTTGGGGTTGTCAGGCCCGATAGATCTATCAACAGGATTCGCGTTTACAATACCCATGTAAATAGTAGTTACCAAGCTATAGGGAAATATGCCAGTGGTACAACTCAACGTAGAATATATTTTTAAGTACTTGTGTCTATTTCGTAAATATTTATAAAAGCAGCGCATGTATTCTCAGCCCAAAAATATATATTGCAAAAGTAATTAAAAAGGGAGCAAATGAAACTCACATATCAATATTGTGGTTCAATATTGCAGGAGAAGTATGCAGACGCAACGTAAACGATAAGTGCAGAGTTGGCCTTTGATTGTCGAACAATACCCCCTAACATTACCCATAACCTCCTTAGATATAATCCATAAATTTCTTAGCTTTAACCCGTTTTGAAAATCACCCGAGCGTAATCTCGTCGTAGTATTTTATTATATTAATAATAATAATAATAATAATAATATATAAGGTATATGTAATGTATGCGTGAGTTTAGGAAAGAAAGAAAAACAATAGATGGAATAATGTATGTGTTTCTATGCGTTTGTGTGGTGTGTTGTATAACAAGAAGAGAAGTAACCCAAGATTTATATGTCATTTGATCCAAAATTTATTTAGTATATATATATATATATATATATATATATATATGAAAATAAAATTTTCAACTTTCATAAAAGATCAAACCGTCCCTTATATCGTGACCCACGGATAGGGTCCATTCCATTTTATTTCTTGAATCCTTCCCGCGAAGATAACAAAAGCAAAAGAAACCCGTGACATAATTTTGTCATTGTTTTACTTATTTATTTATTTAATAAATATAATAATAATAATTAATAATAAGAAGAATATTAAATGTTGATAGTAATTCGGAGTATATAGCTCTTATGTGTGTTCTCTAAAACCTTCTTAAACCTGGCTGAAAGTGACTTATATATGTATATAATATCCTACGTGTATAAGAGTTTGAGCCACCATTTCTTATTTTTGGACCCCATGATTGAAATTATAAAGCCTAGATGGATTCACGTGAAGATAGCTAGCAAGAAAAAAAAATTATATTCCTTTGTTTATTTAACTTTAACTATCATAGTTACAAGTAGTCTTAAAAATAATATTAGGTAGAATTCAATTTTAATTCTAATTTAAACGATTTTTAATGTGTAGAATCTCTAACAAGATTGGGTTTTATCCACATACATAATACATAGTGAGCTGGCAAAGAAAAGGATTGATATATAAAAAAAATTTCAATTTCCCTTGTATGTAAAAGAAGGCAGCTATCACCCATTTTGTTTATATGTATCGACGATTTGTCCCAATGAGCTGAGGAGTAATAATTTAAAATACAATTGAATATATGTGAGTCTGTCATGTGCACGTATGTGTAGCTTTATGACAAAAAGAAAAAAAAAATGAAATATATATCCATCCATCGATTCATAAGTTAAAATAGAATAATAGAACTTTTGCAACTTGCCTAAATAAATAAACAAGTCTCCATTCTTGTTATGTATTAACAACATCCATCTTCTAACTATTTAGACTCCGTGTTTTCTTATGTATATAATTATGTTTTTAAAAGATGAGTTTTATTATGTCATGAATAATTTTATATATATAATTATAACAATTAAATCGTATAATATCTTATTAACGCGTTTCAAGTTATTATACATATATACATATACATATATATCTCTATTTATAACTCGCTGTTCGTGAATCGTCGAAAATAGTCAAAGGCTATTTGAATAGTTCAAATATTTTGAGATTCAACTTTACAGACTTTGCTCATCGTGTCGGAAACCTTAATTATACAAAGATTAAGTTTAAATTTGGTCAGAAATTTCTGGGTCATCACATCACGTTTTGCCTTGAAGGTAATAAGCACGACTTGGTCTCCGATTGATATCACAAACCTAACCATATATATAATATATCAACATATTTTCTTTTCAAGTAATCGTTACATATATATATATATATATATATATATATATATATATATATACTTTTAATATTTTCGTAGTCCGTAGTTAGCAGTCCGATGTTAGTGGTCCAAAATTAGTTTCTTAAATAAAATAAATAAAGACCCCATCGTATTCGTATTGATCAGAATTAATCTCGACCTATGGTACCATTTGTCAAGTGACGTGTTGCGTACATAAAGTACCATGTTGTCAAATGACGTGTTGCGTACAATCATGAGGTCTTATGATTAATCTTCTCGTGTTGTTTACGGGTGGTCCTGAAATATATAAAATCAAATCATAAGTAAATACATATGAAATATCATATTAATTAGAAAATATATGATTAATTTAATTTTTCTCCAAATATTTTCGTAGCTAAACTAGCTTCGGATACCCGATCTTGTTTTAGTCGTAGTTTCTTCATTACAACTCCGTTTTTGTTGGTTCAACTTGCCACTTCTTGGATTGAGTCAAATTTTAAGAATATGAACTGATAATACCTTAGTTTGTATTCGAAATCACAGGTTATAGGTCAAACTTTGGTGAAACTTATGAAAGTGATCATTTTCCATCATAAAAACAACATTTAATGATCATTTTTCTAAAAATACTTACACTTTGAGTTAAACCATGAAATTTTTATGTGTTAACATATTCATAAGAAATATCATTTTTCCAAAACATGAACTTCCAATTCAAAGCTTAAGATGGTTTTTAATTATCCAACCCAAAACAGCCCCCGGTTGCACTCCGACGAAGTAGATTCAGTTTTTAAGATGTTCTTTGTAAAACCAAGTTATATATTGTTAAGTTAGCATATCATTATGATATATTACAGGTCTTGAAGTGTTTTAAAAGTTAAGTTAGAAGGATCTATTTAGTTTGCAAACAAGTTTGAAATCATTCAAACTATGTTCTTGTTGTTAAAATTTTACAACACAAAATAAGATAGCTATATAAATATAAATTGAATAAGGTTATGAACAAGGTTACTACCTCAAGTTACTTGGACAAAGTTACTATAAAAGATGAGAAAAATCTTAGAACCAAAATAGTGGTGGAGTTGGATCAAAAGGTTGGAAGTAAACTTGTATTTTTGGAAGGATTATTGAAGTTTTCTTGTAAGGAATTTATTATGATGATTAAGGCTTGTTTTTGAAGCTAGATCTTCATGGTTATTTGCTGAGATTGTGAAGAACACTTAAGGTTCCTAAGAGTGTGTTTTTGGTTAGAGAAAATGTGCAGTAAAAATGAAAATGGAATGGAGTATAAATGGTGGTGAAAAGATGTATAAATTTGTAATATTGTGCAAAAGTCTTGTAATATGCCAAATTGATTAATCATGCATGCTAAGATCCAAAATTAGCTGACTCATGGCTGCTAATAAAGTGATTGTGATGTGTATATACTAATAGTAAATACGTATAGAAGCTGGGTATGATACGGGTACATATACCCTAGATATACGTATAAAAATCTTGAGAAAACGGAACGAGGATTCAAATATAGCTATCTTTTGTAAATATACTTATATTATTTTATGTATATAAATCCTTTAAAAATGATAAAATACATATCTATACGATACATGTATAAGCATTATAAGTTTTAAGTATTTAAGTCGAAGAACGTCACATATAGTTATCGTTTTGAAAACTTAAGTTAGTAGTCTCAAAATATACTTATAACTCATTGTTATTAGTACACAATGAGATGTTAAAACATTCTTAGATCATGTTAAATATATAAAAATACATATATATACACAAACGTATAATTATCGTATGTTATATAGTTCGTGATATCATCGGTCAAATTGGACGGTCAAACGTTGTGTAAAACTCTTTTCAAAAACATAAGTCTCAACAATTTAGATTACTTATCATGTTGGTAAGGTTTAATTTATGTAAATATTAATCTCATAGGTATAAAATGATCGGAAAAATCCGGGTCGTTACATTTTATATAAGTAAACTAAAAAAAATTCTTTTTTTTATAGCGTTGCGCTTCCGGCGTTTTAGAAGGTCCCCGGCAGCGGCGCCAAAAATACTTGATGTTTTGCGAGGTGTATATGAAATAGCTTTATTTTTACTAGGAAATACTATTAAATACGATACAATTTTACACAAGATATTTATTTATTTATAGAATGGATATACCTAAACCTTGCTACAACATTTATAGGTAGTGTACCTAATCGTACAGTAATGTAGTTTTTAGTAAGTCCGGTTCGTTCCACAGGGAATCTTTTAAACAAAGCTTAACGCTATATTAGTTTTAATTTATAAAAATACAAATATATATAAGTAATATTATTATTATAAAAGGGGATTTTTACCGTTTAATGACCGGTTTGTCGATTTTTAAAACTTTAGTCGCAGTTAAAACCTAATGTAAAATATTAAATAAATAAAAGACTTAATTTAAAGTGTAAAGTAAATAACGATAATGAAATTGCGATAAATAAAAGTGCGATAAAATAAACTTGCGATAATTAAAAAGTACGATAATTAAAAGTGCAATTAAATACAATAACAATAAATAAAAGTGCGATAATTAAAAGTGCAGTTAAATATGAAAATAAAGGAATTATGCTTATTTAAACTTCCGTAATCATGATGTTTGACATGTTAATTTTTAGTTTATTCCCATGGGTTAATTGTTCTTTGTCCTGGATTATTCAATATGTCCGTCTGATTTTTGTCCATAACAGTCCATCAGTCATAAATATAAAGTGCGAGTGTCCTCGTCAAATTATCCTTATACCCGAAGTCAAATATTCCAACTAATTGGGGACTTAAACTGTAACAAGGTTTTAATACTTTGTTTAATAATTACACCAGGATATAGACTGCGTGTAACCCAAGGTTTTAATATTTTGTTATCAATTATGCCAAGTGTCCTTGTACATAATTTCACCCCTGTTTTAATAATTCCATAGACTATTAATCCATTCCCGTGTCCGGTTAAATGAACGATTATTCGTACATATAAATATCCCGCCCATCGTGTCCGATCGAGTGTATATGGTTATTTATAGGGACGTCCAATTGTAAATCTTTATATTAAAATTAACAAAGTATCATTTAGTTAAACAAATATAAAGCTCATTAATAGCCCATAGTCTAATTTCCACAAGTGTCGTTCTTTTGTCCAAACCCCAATTATGGTACAAAATCCAATTACCCAAATTTAATATTTAGTCAAACATCACGATTACTTCGGCATTAAATAAGCATAATAATAATTTAGCTACGAGACATTAATGTAAAAAGGTTGAACATAACTTACAATGATTAAAAATAGCGTAGCGTTACACGGACAGAATTTTGACTTACACCCTTACAACATTCGCTAACATACCCTTATTATTAGAATTAAAATTAAAATTAAAATTAAAATTATAATATATATATATATATATATATATATATATATATACATATACGTTGATGAATGAAGAGAAAAAGATGTGTTAAATGATGCACCAAAGCTCAATTTTTATAGGCATGTGGGCTGGAAAAGTTAGACATGCGATCGCATGGGATTTCTTCTTCCAGGCCATGCGATCGCATGGCTGTCGGTGACAGCTCAAAGTTCCTTGTTTTCTTGTTTGTCGACGTTTTAATTAAATAAATATAATATATAAATAATTATAAGAATTATTTAAATATTATATTATATTTATGTGCATAGTTGACTTGTAATTTTTAGTCCGTTGCATCGAGCGTTGAGAGTTGACTCTGGTCCCGGTTCCGGATTTTCGAACGTCCTTGCGTATAATTTAATATCTTGTACTTTGTGTTTCGCGTCTTGTACTCTTGTAATTTTGAGACATTTCTTATCAATAATTGGAACCTCTTTGATTGTATTTTGTACTTTTGAGCTTTTTGGTCGTTTGCGTCTTCAATTCGTCGAATCTGTCTTTTGTCTTCACCTTTTATTATTTAAACAAATATTACTTGTAAATAGAACAATTGCAACTAAAAGCTTTGAGGGATAATGCTATGAAATATATGTTTGTTTTTAGCATTATCAGTTAGCAAATGAGTTTTATGATTTTAAATTGAAATGTAACAACCCAAACTAAGGGCTAGTGCTAAATTTGGTTCCAGCGTCAGCGTCTAGCTCTGTTAAGGGTCTTAATGAAGATATTGGTTCTGGGCCTGTGTTAGTGGGCTCTTATTTAGGTGGGCCTAGCGTTGCCTAAGTGGATGGATCGATGGAAGGTTGGTTAAGGGTCCAAGTGGTTTCAATCCGTTGCATCAAAATTCAATTAATCCATTGGTAAAAACCTTTGATTCCCGTTCTCTTTTGGCATTCAATGAAGTAATGGACAATTTGAAAGGCGTTTAAAAAGTGGTTGTTGCTAACTTGTAACACCCCGTTTTTCGTAATGTGTTACCATGGGTGGTAGTTAAGTCGTTAGTTATGTAGTTGAGCTCGTAGTATGTTAAAAACGTTAACCACGTTGACTTAAAGTTGGAAAAATTGAAGAAAGCTGAAACAACCATGTCGCGATCGTGACCCTCCCTCTCGCAGTCGCGACATGGGAGCAGGAAATCAGATGTTTTTTGTGTTGATGGATTGCGGTCGCGACCCGTGACCTGGCGGTCACGAGGTGGGTCAGATAGCACACTTTTAAAGTCATTTTTGGGGGTTTCTTGAGGGGTGATTCAGTCTTTTCACTTATGGA
Source organism: Rutidosis leptorrhynchoides (assembly GCF_046630445.1). Taxonomy (NCBI): domain Eukaryota; kingdom Viridiplantae; phylum Streptophyta; class Magnoliopsida; order Asterales; family Asteraceae; genus Rutidosis; species Rutidosis leptorrhynchoides. The sequence continues at coordinate 274,013,936 of NC_092339.1, read as the reverse complement.
CGAGTTAAAGGCTTGAGAACTGATCTTGGCTCATTCCAAACTCATTTCTCACCCACTCAAACACTCTCATCTCTTTTAGAGTGAGAAACCTAGATTTAGAGAGAGAAAGCTTAGATTAAGGAAGAAGGTGGTGATTTCTACTCAAATCGGTTGTACTTCTTGGAAGATCCATTGATAGGCTACGAATTGGTATTGTGGTAAGTCTCAAATCTGAATTTCATTTGTTTAAAATTGATATTCAAGTTAAGGTTTGAGTTTTGGGTAGTAGAAACCCATTGATGCTCATGAAGTGAGTTTATTGTAGCTATTAATTGGGTTTAAGACCGATTGTTGGTGGATTTTGGGTTGGTAAACGAATTGACCATGTTTGGGTCTAATAAGTTAGTGATAATCAATAGAAAGTGTGTAAACTAATGAGTGTGTTGATGTTTTGAACTCATAAGAGTGTGGTTGAAAGGTTGATTTTGAAATGTGTCAAAGTTAGGGTTTCTAACTTTATTTTGGGGAAGACAAGTGTTTAGCACTTGTGATTTGGTTTAGTTGTTGTTATAGGACTATTTTCACTACTATTAGTGATTATTGGTTGGTTTGGGCATGGGTTGTGCCTGGAGGTGCAATTGGGTCATAATTGCACTAAGTGTTAATTTGGGTTGATTTGTAAGCCACCCTAATTGTGTTGTTTGTTTATGTGATAAATGAAATAGGTACTTGATAGTGCTCAAAATATGCATATTTATCCTCGCACTATCTTTCTTGTTTTGTTAGATTTTGAAGAGTTTAGTGATTAGAAGTGTTGGTTTGGTGTTTAAAAGATGGTTCAAGGCAAAAATAGTTCAAAAGTCCAAATTTATGCAAAATATTCAAGATTTGATTCTAAGAAATGAACCAAGTGAAGTTTTGGAGTGAAAATGAAGTTCCAGGATCAAAAGCGGCGCTCCTAAGGTCAAAAGCGGCGCTCCTATGTGCTAAAACGTGTATTAAAAAGTCAGTGACCAAAAGCGGCGCTCTCAGCCTCAAAAGCGGCGTTTTCAGGTCAAAAGCGGCGCTCCTGACGCTGATTCAGCCCAAATATTCAGCCGACCTATAAAAGCATTTTTTGGGTTTTTGAGTGAGAGAGCTGCAACTTAGGGCCGTTTTGGAACCCCTAAATGGGTTCCAATCATGATTCCATCAAGATCAAAGCCTAATTTCATGTTCCAATCTAGAAGCTAGATCTCCATCATCCATCTCCATTTTTGTAATCTTTTTCCTTTTTAACACTAGTTCTTCTCCAATTTAGTTGTAATGAAGAATGTTTTAGTTTTAATTGATTTTGCTCTTGTTTATCTTATGATTATAGCTTAGATTACTTGTGTTCACTTGATTTGTAAACTTGATGCTTAAATTTTCCCCTAATTTATGATTTGGGTGTTTAAATGAATTGATGATTATTGTGCTTGATTGATGACCCATTGCTATGCATTTGTTTTAGACTTTACTTTGATTACATAGATTGTGTAGCTCTCTTAGTGATTTGAGAAGTGAATCAATTTGTGTTTCAAAACCTTAGGTGATCTAGACAACTAGGTTGAGAATTTCAAGTGATTGTGTTCTTAGTTTATGTTGGTTTTCAACTGGTCTTTAGTCAACATAGTGGTGTTTGATTATCTTAAGTGATTTTGAGAGTTAAAGGATTTTAAGTGATTTTAATCCAAAATTGAGTCTCAATGATCTCACTCAAAACATAGTTTGATCTTATGAAACGAGTCTACGTGAGTTAACGAATTTCATTTGGTTGACGTTTTATGGAAGTTGACGAATGGAAATGAAACTATATGATTGAATATTGTTGTGAAATGAATGAATTTGGTGAACCATGGCAAAAGGTGGAATAATCAAGTGGACACATTTTTATCTTATTTGTTAATCTCTCTTAGGTTCATATTAGCCTAATCAATACTTTATCAAAACCCCCCAATCAACCAAATCCTAGAACAATTAATAGTTTCAATTATTCGACTTACACCGCTCTCTTGGGACGAATTTGGAACGAATACTTACATAAAAAGTGCTATAATAACTGGGATTTAAGTGCTCGTTAGTTGTGTGTGCTGATTTGTAATGTTTGAATCTTGTATAAATTTGAGGGTAATAAATGTATTGTTCCACATGCATCATCAATTTCTTGGCGCCACTGCCGGGGAGCGGTTAGCTAACTTGGCTAGTTGGTTTATACTTTTAATTGTTTGATCCTTTTGTAAGAATATCATTCTTGCAAAATTTACTTTTTGTTTATATTTGCTTGTATTCGGAAAACGCTAGTTTATTTATGGTGTGATTAAGCTAGATGGCCGAATATGATGCTTTGTGTGACTACTTGATGTCAAGAATCGCGAATTATGTGATTAAGCTAGATGGTCGAATATGATGTAACATCCCGCCTTTTTCCGTTTGCTTTCCGTTAAGTTAATTTAAAGTCCGTTATTTAATTTTAACATCTCTCGTTTACTCTGCGTATTTAAGGTAATTCGTTTGATTAATTGACGCACCCGTATTTAAACTTGAGGGACCAAAGTTGTCAAGTGGGCAAAGTCATGACTAGGTCAACTAGTCAACTTCATCCTCCTCCATTCATTTCATCCTCCTCATTTTTCCACTACTTCCACTTTTATGCTCTCAAATCCTCAAACACAAATTCATCATCAAAATTCGATCTAGTAAGCGTTCTTCAAAACAAATTACATATTTGGAATCCTTGCATCTTCCTCTTCAAATCCATACCAACTTCATCTCGTTTGGGTAACTTTCTAAAAACACTAAATTTCTTGTTCTTGATCTTTAAAACTTAAAAGTGTGTTAATTAGTGTCTATGGCTCAAGTCTAACATGAATATGTGATTTATATGCTCAATCTTGTTGTTTTGAGTATCTAGCATGAACATGACAAATGGGTGTGTTTGATCTTGAGATTTGGTTGCTTAAATGTTGTTAGATGTTAAAAGTGCATGTATTAAATGTGTTACTAGCATCACTAGCTTCAATTTGATGTGTAGGTTGACTTAGAAAGACTCCATAAACTTAATTGCTAAATTTGTGATTTTGAGTTAGGGTTTGATAGAAGTAAAATGAACTTTTGATGCATTGAATGATTTGCAATGTTGTTTGTAAGTGTTTAGTTGTATTGAATGTGTAATTACCTACTAAACGGCGTATCATATGTGTTCATTTTATTCCCGAATCATCAAAGTGCATTTATGAACTTGAAAGCATTTATGGTGAACATTTAATGAACTTTCAACTTGGATTTGATTATTGTAAATGATGTTTTTGGATTATGAAAGGTGTTTAGTTGTAGTCCCCGTTAAATTACCTTTCCAACGATATAAGATACGTGTTTTGAATGTTTACGATTCATTAGTTGTGTTTGTTTGAAGTTTGGTTCGAGCACTTGTTAAAATTCAGAAACAGCATTTTTCCCAGGTACAGGAGCGCCGCTTCTGCACTAAGAGCGCCGCTCCTGGTCAGCCTTTTGTAGAGTTTTTCTTCAGACGTCAGGATTACCGCTCCTGGAAACTAGAGCGCCATTTCTGGGTCCTCTAGAACGCCACTCCTGGTTTTGGTGCGCCGCTCCTGTGCAGAAAAAGTAGACTAACTTATTATATGTTTTCACATATTCAACCCCGCTTACTCGCAACTCCGATTAACATGAAACTTGGCCCACATGTTTATATATGATTACAAATTGAAGAAAAATTGTTGGATACCCGACCCGACCTCGTCGACGTTGACTTTGATTTTGACCAAGTTTGACTTTTATTCAAACTTAACCAAATACTTATGTAATCGTTCTAATCTTCTTTTATACTTGATTCGTGCATGAAACTTGACAATTTGATTCCCATGCTATATAATCGAGTCATAATGAGCCATAGGACTAATTGAACAACTTTGACCGACTGCGGTTACCGTTATTGATACAACCTATTTGTTTAGGTTAAGATTAGCATTCGTCCTTGCACACGTTTACTTTGTGAAGTACTTTTACTCTTGCACTCAAGTGAGATCATAGTCCCACTTTTACTCTTTTATACTTACATTGGGATGAGAAAACATAAATGTTTCGTTTTACAAAGTGAACACAAGTATGAAAACAAACATTCTACGTACGAGTTAGAACAAAAATGCCTCAATTCGATTATCATTAATTACACTTGCCGGGTGTAAGCGAAAACTTATGTTGTATGGCCATTTGGGCTTGGCAAACCCTCATTCGGACGGTTCGCTACCGTTATACGGATGAAATATATTTTCAAGAATAAAGTGTAGGTTCTAACACTATGTGATGGGCAACGTTAGTTAAGCCTTGATAATTGGGTGCTCGTGATATCAACTTTTAGAATGTATTACTATTATTACAACGTTATAAATCTTGTAGTTCAACTTACTTACTTACGTACTCACTTACTAAACCTATGATTTCACCAACGTTTTCGTTGACAGATTTTCTATGTTTTTCTCAGGTCCTTGAACGATATGTGTTACATGCTTCCGCTCACTATTTTTAATACTTGCTTGGATGACGAGTATACATGCATACATGGAGCGTCTTTTGATTTTACTTTTAAATGGTGTCGCATAGGTTTCATTTGTACTTTGAAACGTTGTAACGTATTAGTCGTTGAACTACTTTGTAAACTTGAAACATCTTTACATTTGAAATTAATGCGACATATTTTGGTCAAACGTTGTTTTAAAGACTTATGACCACGTAACGGGACCTAAGTAGACGGCGCCGTCAATGACGATTTTGTCGGGCCGCTACAGATGGTATCAGAGCGTTGGTTGTAGGGATTTAGAGTTCATTGGTGTCAACCCCAAGTCATAGGGTACATTAGTGAGTCTAGACTACAACCGGCATATAAACTTGAAGTAGAATTTATGTGACTACTTGTGCATTTATACTCTAACTCTTCTATTCATATCTAACTTCTATTCCATCTTAATCTCACGTTGCTTAATTTGATTGACACGCCACGTTGACCTTATGAAGTAATGTTAAATGCACATGTGAATCAGGGTAATATAATTTTCGGGATTATATTACGATGACTCACATGGACATTCCGACGTTATGACATAAAGAATTTAGGGCGAGTCAAGGAAAATTTTCTCTTTATCCTTATTCCATATCACGATTAGTATTATTGAGAATACTAATCAACGATATTCTTGTGTATTGAAGGAACATTGCCTCCTCGCCGAGTCCCACGCAATGAAACTCCCGAACAAGCTCTTCAACGAATGATAGCCACCGCCGTAGATGCGGCCATCGCCAGTCACTCTTCCAACAACAATAACAATAATAACAACCACAACAACAACAACAATGGAGCCGGTAACTCAAACGATGGATGCTCCTACAAAGCTTTCATGGGGTGCAAACCTGTAACGACCCAAATCCATTTAACCAAAAACGGAGTACAATTTTTTTTTTATTTAGTTAGGTCCCATTAATATAATACATTTTCAACTCTGTTTTAATCGAAACATAACATCATAATGATACGTTTAACAATCTATCATGACCCTTGGCACACAAATTACACTTTACAAAATCATTTGTAATAATGACCCGATCACAAGAAATATGGGTTAAGACTCAATAACCCAACCCAATACCAAGAGCATAATCCCGGGGACTACCAAATCCCCCATCCGCGACCAAATATCCAAAAGCTACCCCGTCGAGTCCAAGCGCTCCTAAGCATCTAGTCTACAACTAGCTAGCTTCATAATCACAATACCTGTAAAAAGGTAAACAACGAGAGGGGTAAGCATAAAGCTTAGTGAGTAGAATAAATATATACATGCATATACCACTTACCTACTCACAACCACGACATCAGATAAATACATATAATCACATACCCTTTCGTATCAATAGCTAGTATCATCGAATCGTACAACTAGCAACCTCATAAGCAATCAATAGCTAGTATCATCAAATCGTACAACTAGCAACATCATAAGCATAAATAATCATAATAATAATTAAATGCTACAACAACAAATTATGAACCATGGTTAACCAAATCTTCGCAAGGGAATGACTTCGCGAAACAAGTCATCGATGTTCATAACAACCGTTATCTTTCAAACACGGTTATGGCATGCTAACCCCCGAGGTGTTCCAAAAACAGCTATGACATCACCCCCAAGTGTTCCAAAAACGGCTATGGCATCACTTGATCAAGGTGTGAGTAAAACACGGCTATTACTCACAATCATGTACACAAACACGGCTATGTGCACAAATAATACGTATAACAACGTGGGAGTAAAACACGGCTATTACTCGCCACTATACGCACAAACACGGCTATGTGCATAAATGTTAAACGTGGACAAAACGGCTATGTCCCACAACTATGGTCACAAAAACGGCTATGTAACACCATTACTACGGGTAACTATCAATGTGGACAAAACGGCTATGTCCCACAACTATGGTCACAAAAACGGCTATGTGACACCATTACTACGGGCACATAAATCATATACGTACATACATAGATATTCCACTCACGTCGTGAACTCGAGCATTACAAACCATGCGCTTAATCCCCACCACACGCGACCGAGCAAGATTTTACCTATAATACGCATATAGGTATACACATAATCAACATACAACCTCATTTGGACTCTCGACCCGCCCGAATGAACAACAAGTGCAAAATATACCCTTTTGCACTTTTAACGCTACCCGAAGGTCCAAAACTAACGAGACTAGTTCCCGCGTTCTCGAAATACCCAAATATGTCAACTTTAACCTTTAAACGCATACTAGCTCATATTTTACACAAAACCCATTCCAAGGTTGACCAAGTTTGACTTTATTGCTAAAACACCAAATTTTAACCTAAAATCACTTCTCGCGAGTAATTACATCAAAAGCATCATTTAACACTTAACAAAAGCGTTTAACATCCAATTAATCCAAATTAGTGTCATCCTCAATTTTGACCCAATTCAAATTGCTCATTTTGACCAAAGTCATAAAACGCCCCAAAATCACTAACGACTAGTGATTATATTTCCAAGACAACCACTAACACTTAAATCAAGTATTTACCTACTTGATTTACCAAAACTTGACTTAAAACTTAATTTGACACCGAATCAAGCTTACTTGACCCGAAATACCCATTTGACCCGTTTTGACCTAAATTAGGGTTTACACCCAAAAACCAAGTCAACACAAGTGTTCTAACGTTTAACCAACACACGCAAGACCCAAACTCATAATTTCATCACTCGAAACCCATTTTGACACATAAACCCTAATTTTGACCCATTTCAAAATTAGTCAACTCAAATACACCCAAAAGGGTTCCAACGCTTCCAAAATCACTAAACTAAGTGGTTACACCCAAAACCAAAGCCTAATCATGGCCAAAACTTCAATCAACCTAAAACTCGCCATGTATCAAAAATAACTAGTTTCCATAAACCCACTTCATCATCTAAATGGGTTTTACAACTAAAAAGCTAAAAACCCTAACTTGAATATCAAATCATAAAGATGAATTTCGGAGTTAGAACTTACCATCACTATCACAACGTAGCCATGAACGAGGAGAACAACTTTAACTCTTGAGACCCGACCCGAATCACTCTTCTTCATCCCCGATTCGAGCTTTCTCTCTCTAAACACTTTACTCTCTCTCTAGGGTTTCGGGTGTGAGTGGGATGGAAGAAATGAGAAGGAAATGAGGTTTGGATCAGATTGGGATCAGTTTTATGGCCAAAGACCCGTCCATATGTGAAATACCAACTTTGCCCCTCATTTAACTCATTAAAAGGCTGAAAAGTACCAGAACGTGCCTATTGTTGCGCCGCGGAGCAAATTTGTCGCGCCGTGGCCCAAAGGGTGATTTTAGATCACTTTTTTTAAGCTTTCTGACCCTCAAAATAGGCATTTGTCGCGCCGTGGCCATTCTGGTCGCGCCGTGACAATTGCCTGTTTCATCCGAACTTCAGCAAACTTGTTTTGGCCATAACTTTTTGATCGTAACTCCGTTTTCGATGAATCAAATATCGTTGGAAATGTAATGAGATTTCCTTTCTAATGGTAAGGTTTTGAAATATCAACTCAAACTTTATTTGGGGTCAAAAAGGTACGTACACATCTTGTAACTCAAACAATGTCCAGTTTTCTTCGACATTCGAACAAGAAACATGTACACGCTTGGTACACTTCATGCACTCATCGTACAATCATCCTTATACTATTATACAACCAAGTATGAATATTCTAAAGTTCATCACGTACCTTGGACATGTTATGATGAAAAACGGGATGTTACAACTCTCCCCCACTTAAATTCAATCATGTCCTCGTGATCCTCATCACTTAACTAATCCGGACCTACACCCAACGGTCCTTCGACACCCTCTAAACTCGATGTCCATAACAAATCCCAATAACAATTTCTATTAATCCGAAGTTTTCACCACACGCTAATAATCACTAGCGTGCATTACCGCAACAAGCGATATTTCCCGCGCTCAACGTTCAAACTGCCCCCATTAAAAACTCTGTACTTTAATAGTCCATAACGCACCACTCAACCGGTCAATCAAGTATGTTCTCTATTTCAAGAACGAACCTCCCTCATTTCCGCAACCGGATTATTCCTTCAACAAAGAAATTTTGGTATCACCAAAATAATCACCCTAGGGAACACAAACTTTCCCATGAATGGATCCGCACACGACCTTCCGTCTCTGAATTAATCCAGGACAACAATAATACACCACAAGTTAGACAAAACATCAACGCTTGACATAGGGTTTCTCCCCTAAACCCAACAACACATCCATACAATACGGCTTCCTAGCACTAACATGGAAACTATTTGTGTACTAGAATCCTGTCAACAGCGAATTATCATCCCAACAATTCGCAATTCGTCACGTGACCTTCAAAAGTATTCACCAATGTCAGGTGAATCCTCCAACCTAGACCGTCCGTTAAAGATGGTTTCGACATTTCAATGCGGCTAACGGGTCGCATCACTAGGGAATGCACCCTCGCAAACAAACAAAACCCGCATGTCTCTAAGTGAGACAATCGGAAATAGAACTACCCGCCTCACAATCATCCATAAAGTGGAATAATCCACCGACAATATCCACAATCACGTTTCCCGAAAGGGAAAATACAGTATCCATACCGAAATCGAACTCGTACCTACTCAACAGCACTATCTGGGTTTCGCACCAACTCAATTTTACATCACGAGGGCACCCGCAATGACAGTTACATTCTCTCACGTTCGTGATTTCAAACTTCACACTTGGTCTCATACCGCACATGGTACTGCACGACCACCTTATACAAGAAGACTTACGCTTCACTTGATCTAACACCACCGAAGATTCCTCGGGCGGCAGTAAAAACTCCCCCACTTAGGATTTATCTCTCCATTCTCACCGCCAAGATGATAACATCCCGCGGAATTGTAATTCCACGTCACACCTGACCATTCTCACCGTTGGTCATAAACATCAAATCACCGCAAATTCACTTTAGGCTCTCAGAGCCGACATGTACAACCACTTGAGACGTCGTACACGCGACGACATCACACCGTCATACCACAAATCATAATTAACAGCTCTTCATCGTTCGCAAAGTGAACTCCACCAAAGTCCCACACACGCCTCTATGACTAGGCATATGCCACTCCGCTTAATCAGTCGTGCATCACAGTCGAGATCACCCGACCTTCTACGCAACGAACCATTATCAACAATTGCTCACTCTCATGGGGAAGAGTGACCAATCTGACACAATAATTGCATCGACCGCAATATCAACGCTTCATCATAACCTTCGACCTAATCGACCATTAAGCCCATCACCGGCTCACCGGTCATCCTTACTCGTCCATCACATAAGAGCAACAAGATTCGCTCATCTGCCACTTCATAAGAAGTATTTACTGCAATGCTCCTAAACTTCGACCTTCGCAACTGTCGAATTACTATCACCCGTCGATCACTATTTAAAATCTTCGATGCTTACAAAGGGTATCTCACAGGCACCCTAAGTACAAAGTGATCACACCATCACCGGAGTTGAACATTACACTAGCAGGTATAAGAAGGCACCTGACGTCGTGTCATGCAGACTCCCACCACAATCAACCGAATTTTTTTTTAAACTCGATCTTTAGGTTCCATACACCCGATGTCACCCAGCTCTCAATAATAATGACCCGCAGTCATACCTACCCGGCAAACCTTACGGTTTATCGTCTTATCGAAAGTTCCTAGCGATCACACGCTACCCACAATTGTCCACAAGGCCAAACGATATAGCCTCACGTAACCCTTCATCTAACACTAAAGAGATGCTTAGAAACACCAAGTCTTACACTCTTTCGGACATCGACATGACCACATCATCAAGGGGTATTCCGTTAGGAATGTTACTCTATAAGCCACTACGCGCTAACACACTACGCAATAACCGTCATACGGGTCCCACTCCCAGGAGTTTAAAGACCCGAAGACTCCTCAATTTCGCCAATTCCAAGGCGACTCACGACAAGAATCCTAACACAATTATCTAACCACACTCTACCGAGTGTAACTTAAAACTATAATCATTAGACTTATTGCATTCCATTACGGAATTCAAGTCTTCGTCGCACATACGCACACGTAAATCAGTCATCCTAGTTATGATTGGTAACTAAAACCAATAACAATCTCAACAGTGCACCCACTACCTAGGGTGACTAAGCACGCACCAAACTCGTGAGTTGGCTCGCTCAATTAACTAATCAAATCCATCGTAACACTTCGCGACTCGTAAAGAACTCGACGTGCCAACAATCACATCACCTGAGACAACTATAACCTAGGAACCATTAAAAGATTCCTCATTCATCCCGAATCTACCCCAACCATGCCACGTTTCCTCCGCTCGGTACCCGTCATGTCATGCTCGATGTCAAGATACACTTTCATAATAATGGTGATCAATCACTATTACAAATGCGTACCTTACCATTTCCACATGGTCATGCAAAGTACTTTACCCGGACTGACGCAACATTCACACAAAATAACACGCGATAACTCCTAGTACCCGAATGACCCAAGTCCTTACCGTGAACTTGATCACTCAAACCGCCAAACATGCGAATCTCTACAATAGATTCGTCCCTAGGACACCGCACCAAAAGATACCTGTATATATACACCAATATACAATCATAATAAACGTACACAAGTACACCACAACAACAAGTCAACCTACAACCTAGGTGACTATCACTAAAACAACGTCTAAATTCGCCTACTTACATTAGGCACTAGCGATCTAAGGCACTAATTTACACACGAAATAGGGCCCCACTAAATTTCACATTGGACAAGCACAAATCCTAGTTAGTCACCTACTCTAAGGCACTAACAAATCTCAATCCGACCCGTAATCCTACAAGTCCCTCAATTAACGCACCACTATCAATAAGTCTAAGACTAGGCACCTATTCCAAGGTCACCTAATTCCCTTAGACCATGCTCTGATACCACTTGTAACGACCCAAATCCGTTTAACCAAAAACAGAGTACATTTTTTTGTTTATTTAGTTAGGTCCCATTAATATAATACATTTTCAACTCTGTTTTAATCGAAACATAACATCATAATGATACGTTTAACAATCTATCATGACCCTTGGCACAGAAATTACACTTTACAAAATCATTTGTAATAATGACCCGATCACAAGAAATACTGGTTAAGACTCAATAACCCAACCCAATACCAAGAGTATAATCCCGGGGACTACCAAATCCCCCACCCGCGACCAAATATCCAAAAGCTACCATGTCGAGTCCAAGCGCTCCTAAGCATCTAGTCTACAACTAGCTAGCTTCATAATCACAATACCTGTAAAAAGGTAAACAACGAGAGGGGTAAGCATAAAGCTTAGTGAGTAGAATAAATATATACATGCATATACCACTTACCTACTCGCAACCACGACATCAGATAAATACATATAATCACATACCCTTTCGTATCAATAGCTAGTATCATCGAATCGTACAACTAGCAACCTCATAAGCAATCAATAGCTAGTATCATCAAATCGTACAACTAGCAACATCATAAGCATAAATAATCATAATAATAATTAAATGCTACAACAACAAATTATGAACCATGGTTAACCAAATCTTCGCAAGGGAATGACTTCGCGAAAAAAGTCATCGATGTTCATAACAACTGTTAGCTTCCAAACACGGCTATGGCATGCTAACCCCCGAGGTGTTCCAAAAACGGCTATGGCATCACCCCCAAGTGTTCCAAAAACGGCTATGGCATCACTTGATCAAGGTGTGAGTAAAACACGGCTATTACTCACAATCATGTACACAAACACGGCTATGTGCACAAATAATACGTATAACAACGTGGGAGTAAAACAAGGCTATTACTGGCCACTATATGCAAAAACACGGCTATGTGCATAAATGTTAAACGTGGACAAAACGGCTATATCCCAAAACTATGGTCACAAAAACGGCTATGTGACACCATTACTACGGGTAACTATCAATGTGGACAAAACGGCTATGTCCCACAACTATGGTCACAAAAACGGCTATGTGACACCATTACTACGGGCACATAAATCATATACCTACATACATAGATATTCCACTCACCTCGTGAACTCAAGCATTACAAACCATGTGCGAAATCCCCACCACACGCGACCGAGCAAGATTTTACCTATAATACGCATATAGGTATACACATAATCAACATACAACCTCATTTGGACTCTCGACCCGCCCGAATGAACAACAAGTGCAAAATATACCCTTTTGCACTTTTAACGCTACCCGAAGGTCCAAAACTAACGAGACTAGTTCCCGCGTTCTCGAAATACCCAAATATGTCAACTTTAACCTTTAAACGCATACTAGCTCGTATTTTACACAAAACCCATTCCAAGGTTGACCAAGTTTGACTTTATTGCTAAAACACCAAATTTTAACCTAAAATCACTTCTCGCGAGTAATTACATCAAAAGCATCATTTAACACTTAACAAAAGCGTTTAACATCCAATTAATCCAAATTAGTGTCATCCTCAATTTTGACCCAATTCAAATTGCTCATTTTGACCAAAGTCATAAAACTCCCCAAAATCACTAACGACTAGTGATTATATTTCCAAGACAACCACTAAAACTTAAATCAAGTATTTACCTACTTGATTTACCAAAACTTGACTTAAAACTTAATTTGACACCGAATCAAGCTTACTTGTCCCGAAATACCCATTTGACCCGTTTTGACCTAAATTAGGGTTTACACCCAAAAACCAAGTCAACACAAGTGTTCTAACGTTTAACCAACACACGCAAGACCCAAACTCATAATTTCATCACTCGAAACCCATTTTGACACATAAACCCTAATTTTGACCCATTTCAAAATTAGTCAACTCAAATACACCCAAAAGGGTTCCAACGCTTCCAAAATCACTAAACTAAGTGATTACACCCAAAACCAAAGCCTAATCATGGCCAAAACGTCAATCAACCCAAAACTCGCCATGTATCAAAAATAACTAGTTTCCATAAACCCACTTCATCATCTAAATGGGTTTTACAACTAAAAAGCTAAAAACCCTAACTTGAATATCAAATCATAAAGATGAATTTCGGAGTTAGAACTTACCATCACTATCACAATGTAGCCGTGAACGAGGAGAACAACTTTAACTCTTGAGACCCGACCCGAATCACTCTTCTTCATCCCCGATTCGAGCTTTCTCTCTCTAAACCCTTTACTCTCTCTCTAGGGTTTAGGGTGTGAGTGGGATGGAAGAAATGAGAAGAAAATGAGGTTTGGATCAGATTGGGATCAGTTTTATGGCCAAAGACCCGTCCATATGTGAAATACTAACTTTGCCCCTCATTTAACTCATTAAAAGGCTGAAAAGTACCAGAACGTGCCTATTGTCGTGCCGCGGAGCAAATTTGTCGTGCCGTGGCCCAAAGGGTGATTTTAGATCACTTTTTTTAAGCTTTCTGACCCTCAAAATAGGCATTTGTCGCACCGTGGCCATTATGGTCGCGCCGTGACAATTGCCTGTTTCATTTGAACTTCAGCAAACTTGTTTTGGCCATAACTTTTTGACCGTAACTCCATTTTTGATGAATCAAATATCGTTGGAAATGTAATGATATTTCCTTTCTAATGGTAAGGTTTTGAAATATCAACTAAAACTTTATTTGGGGTCGAAAAGGTACGTACACATCTTGTAACTCAAACAACGTCCAGTTTTCTTCGACATTCGAACAAGAAACACGTACGCGCTTGGTACACTTCATGCACTCATCGTACAATCATATTTATACTATTATACAACCAAGTATGAATATTCTAAAGTTCATCACGTACCTTGGACATGTTATGATGAAAAACGGGATGTTACAAAACCTCATACTTTCGATGGGACCGGAGGACCGGTTGCTCTCACTCGATGGTTTGAGCAAACGGAAGCCGTTTTTAGCATAAGCGGTTGCCTGGACCAAGACAAGGTCAAATATTCCACCCACACTTTCTCCGGTATCGCTCTCACATGGTGAAATACGTTTGTACAATCGGTGGGTACCGATAAAGCCCACGCTCTCTCTTGGTCCGATTTGAAAGATAAGATGATCACCGAATACTTTCCGCGCGAAGAGACTCGAAGGCTCGAAAGCGAGCTAAGAAGTTTAAAAGCGTTCGGAAATGACCTCAATGCTTATAATCAACGGTTTGCCGAGCTAGCTCTAATGTGTCCCAACCTTGTAAATTTCGAGCCTCTACGAGTTGAACCTTACAAGGATGGCCTTCCTAAGAGCATCAAACACGGGGTAATGTCATCCAAACCCGCCAACCTACAAGAAGCTTTAAAGATGGCCCGCCAATTGATTGAAACGGTGGATGAAATCGTAGTACCGGCACCTAAGGCTGAGGATAAATCGGGTGGCAACAAAAGAAAATAGGAAGCCTCTCAATCAAGCAACTACAACAACAACAACTTCACCAAGAAACCCTTCGCCTCGGACGGCAAGAAAAGTTATGCCGGAACCAAACCTTTTTACAACAAATGCCACAAGCATCACTTTGGTGAATGTGGCAAGCTAATTTGCCAACGGTGCCAAGGAAGTGGTCATATGGCAAACAATTGTAGAAGTGCCGCCCCCGTCGCTCGAAAGGGGCCCGATGCACCAAAGACGGTCACTTGTTACGGATGTGGCCAACAAGGTCATTTTAGAAATGCATGCCCAAAGAAAAAAGCTAACCCCGATACGCACAGCTGAGCTTTCAACATTAACACCGAGGAATCCCGAGATGACAATGAACTAGTCACGGGTACGTTTCTTCTCAACAATTCTTATGTCTCTTGCTTATTCGATTCGGGTGCCGATAAGAGTTTTGTATCCAAGACTTTAACTCATTCTTTTAGCACTCCACCACTCCCACTAGATACTACTTATACCATTGATGTGGCCAACCGGAAACTATTGAGTGCCAGCAAATTTTATCGGGGGTGTACATTAAACTTAATGGGTAAAGAGTTTGAAATTGACTTGATACCTATGGAACTAGGGAGCTTCGATTTAATAAGTGGTATGGATTGGTTAGCCAAAATGAAATCTCACATCCTTTGTGATCTTAAAGCGATTCAAATTCCTATCGAAAATGGTGAACCCTTGATTGTCTATGGCGATAAGAGTTGCATCGGACTCAACCTCATTTCGTGCCTTAAATTTAGAAAATTTCTTCGTAAGGGTTGTTTTGAGATCCTAGCTCACGTTAAGAAAGTCGAGACCAATGAAAAGCATATCGATGATGTGCCAATTATTAGTGACTTTTTCGATGTATTTTCCAACGAATTGCCTGGTCTTCCACCTCATCGACCGGTTGAATTCCAAATCGACCTTATTCCGGGAGCCGCACCCGTAGCACGTGCACCATATAGACTTGCTCCATCCGAAATGCAAGAATTGCAAAGTCAAATTCAAGAACTACTTGACCGTGGTTTTATCCAACCTAGCCATTCACCATGGGGCGCTCCGATTTTGTTCATTAAGAAGAAAGATGGATCCCTACGAATGTGCATCAATTATTGTGAACTAAATAAATTGACGGTTAAGAACCGATATCCTCTTCCATGACCAACTACAAGGGTCTTGTATATATTCAAAAATCGATCTCCGCTCGGGTTATCATCAACTAAGGGTTAAAGGGGAAGATGTCTCCAAAACCACTTTTAGGACTCGCTATAGTAGTTACGAATTCCTTGTCATGCCATTTGGACTAACTAATGCACCGGTGGTGTTCATGGATCTTATGAACTGCGTGTGCAAACCGTATCTCGACAAATTCATTATTGTATTCATAGATGATATCTTAGTCTATTCTAAAAGTGAAGAAGAACACGAACAACACCTTCGACACTTGCTCGAACTCTTGAGACAAGAACGACTCTATGCTAAATTCTGGAAGTGTGAATTTTGGTTGAAGGAGGTTCAATTTCTTGGTCACGTTGTAAGCGATTAAGGTATTAAGGTCGATCCCGCAAAAATCGAAGCCATTAGCAAATGGGAAACCCCTACTACTCCTACTCACATTCGACAATTCTTAGGTATCGCCGGGTACTATTGTAGATTCATCGAAAACTTCTCCTTGAATGCACGTCCTCAAACCGCGTTAACAGACAAGGGAATGAAATTCATTTGGTCAACCGAGAAAGAATCCGCATTACAAATCTTGAAGAAAAAGTTAACCACCACTCCTATCTTGTCGCTTCCCGAAGGCAATGATGATTTTGTTGTGTATTGCGATGTCTCGAAACATGGTTTTGGGTGTGTATTGATGCAATGAAAGAAAGTCATTGCTTATGCCTCTTGACAATTAAAAATTCACGAACGGAATTACACAACCCATGATCTCGAACTCAGAGCCGTTGTCTTTGCACTCAAAATGTGGAGACACTATCTTTATGGAACCAAGAGTACAATCTTCACCGATCATAAAAGCCTCCAACATATCTTTGACCAAAAACAACTAAACATGCGACAATGACGGTGGATTGAAACTTTGAACGATTACGATTGTAGCTTCGTTACCATACCGGGAAGGCAAATGTAGTAGCTGATGCCTTAAGTCGAAAGGAAAGGAAGGTGCCTCTTTGTGTCCGAGCTTTAAACATCACCATCCACACCAATCTCAATAACCAAATTCGTGTAGCCCAAGATGAGGCTCTCAAGGATGAAAACATCTCTCTCGAATGCTTGAACGTCCTCGCCTCTCGATTCGAAGTTATGGGGACTTGTGAAGCCTTATTCTATACGAAGCCCATAAGTCAAGGTATTCGATTTACCCCGGTTCCAATAAGATGTACCACGACCTCAAGGAATAATATTGGTGGCCGAATATTAAAAGGGACGTTGCTACTTATGTTGGAAAGTGCCTAACTTGCTCCAAAGTCAAAGCCGAACACCAAAGACCGTCCAGACTACTTCAACAACCCAAGATCCCACAATGGAAGTGGGAAAGAATAACGATGGATTTTATCACAAAACTACCAAGAACGGCGAGCGGTTATGATACTATTTGGGTTATTGTAGACCATCTCACCAAATCTGCCCACTTCCTTGCCATGAAGGAAACCGAAAAAATGGAGAAACTTGCACAACTTTACATTAAAGAGATCGTAGCCCGTCACGGTGTACCATTATCGATTATTTCTGACCGAGATGGCCATTTTGTTTCTAGATTTTGGCGTACTTTACAAGAAGCATTGGGAACACGATTAGACATGAGCACCGCATACCATCCGCAAACCGACAGACAAAGCGAACGCACAATTCAAACCTTGGAAGACATACTACGAGCTTGCGTTATCGATTTCGGAAAAGCTTGGGACAAGCACGTGCCTCTCGCCGAATTCTCCTACAACAATAGTTATCACGCGAGTATCAACGCCGCACCTTTCGAAGCCTTATATGGTCGCAAATGTCGTTCACCTCTTTGTTGGACTGAAGTAGGCGACACACAAATCACCGGACCCAAACTCATTCATGAAACAACCTAGAAGATCGTTCAAATCCAAGATAGGCTTAGGACGGCCCGTAGTCGTCAAAAGAGCTATACCGACATTAGACGCAACGACCTCAAATTCCGAGTTGGTGACCGCTGAATGTTAAAAGTCGCACCTTGGAAAGGTGTAATCCATTTCGGGAAACGCGGGAAGCTAAATCCACGGTATATTGGTCCTTTCAAAATCTTAGAGCGGGATGGAACCGTTGCTTATCATTTAGATCTTCCGCCTCAATTGAGCTCCGTTCATCCTACTTTCCATGTATCAAATTTAAAGAAGTGTTTTGCCGAACCTGAACTCGTCATCCCTCTCGAGGAGCTTACTATCGATGACAAACTACATTTTGTGGAAGAACCGGTTTAAATTATGGATCACTCCGTTAAAACGCTAAAACAAAGCCGAATTCCGATTGTCAAAGTCCGTTGGAACACTAAAAGAGGACCCGCGTTTACTTGGGAAAGACAAGATCAAATGTAAAGAAAGTATCCTCACTTATTCGTAGAGTTGGAAACGCAAGAACTCGAGGAAGAAACAATGACTACTACGCCTACTTAAATTTCGGGACGAAATTTCTTTTAAGGAGTAGGTAATGTAACATCCCGCCTTTTTCCGTTTGCTTTCCGTTAAGTTAATTTAAAGTCCGTTATTTAATTATAACATCTCTCGTTTACTCTACGTATTTAGGGTAATTCTTTTGGTTAATTCACGCACCCGTATTTAAACTTGAGGGACCAAAGTTGTCAAGTGGGCAAAGTCATGACTAGTTCAACTAGTCAACTTCATCCTCCTCCATTCATTTCATCCTCCTCATTTGTCCACTACTTCCACTTTTATGCTCTCAAACCCTCAAACACAAATTCATCATCTAAATTCGATCTAGTAAGCGTTCTTCAAAACAAATTACATATTCGGAATCCTTGCATCTTCCTCTTCAAATCCATACCAACTTCATCTCGTTTGGGTAACTTTCTAAAAACACTAAATTTCTTGTTCTTGATCTTTAAAACTTAAAAGTGTGTTAATTAGTGTCTATGGCTCAAGTCTAACATGAATATGTGATTTATATGCTCGATCTTGTTGTTTTGAGTAATTAGCATGAACTTGACAAATGGGTGTGTTTGATCTTGAGATTTGGTTGCTTAAATGTTGTTAGATGTTAAAAGTGCATGTATTAAATATGTTACTAGCATCACTAGCTTCAATTTGATGTGTAGGTTGACTTAGAAAGACTCCATAAACTTAATTGCTAAATTTCTGATTTTGAGTTAGGGTTTGATAGAAGTAAAATAAACTTTTGATGCATGGCTTTTCAATGTTGTTTGTAAGTGTTTAGTTGTATTGTATGCGTAATTACCTACGAAATGGCGTATCATATGTGTGCATTTAATTCCCGAATCATCAAAGTGCATTTATGAAGTTGAAAGCATTTATGGTGAACATTTAATGAACTTTCAACTCGTATTTGATTATTGTAAATGATGTTTTTGGATTATGAAAGGTGTTTAGTTGTAGTCCTCGTTAAATTACCTTTCCAACGATATAAGATACGTGTTTTGAATGTTTACGATTCATTAGTTGTGTTTCTTTGAAGTTTGGTTCGTGTACTTGTTAAAATTCAGAAACAGCATTTTTCCCAGGTACAGCAGCGCCGCTTCTGCACTAAGAGCGTCGCTTCTGCACTAAGAGCGCCGCTCCTGGTCATCCTTCTGTAGAGTTTTTCTTCAGACATCAGGAGCGCAGCTCCTGGAAACAAGAGCGCCGCTTCTGGGTCCTCTAGAGCGCCGCTCCTGGTTTTGGTGCGCCGCTCCTGTGCAGAAAAAGTAGACTAACTTATTATGTGTTTTCACAATTTCAACCCCGCTTACTCGTAACTCCGATTAACATGAAACTTGGCCAACACGTTTATATATGATTACAAATTGAAGAAAAATTGTTGGATACCCGACCCGACCCCGTCGACGTTGACTTTGACTTTGACCAAGTTTGACTTTTAGTCAAACTTAACCAAATACTTATGTAATCGTTCTAATCTTCTTTTATACATGATTCGTGCATGAAACTTGACAATTTGATTCACATGCTATATAATCGAGTCGTAATGAGCCATAGGACTAATTGAACAACTTTGACCGATCGCGGTTACCATTATTAATACAACCTATTTGTTTAGGTCAAGATTAGCATTCGTCCCTGCACACGTTTACTTTGTGAAGTACTTTTACTCTTCCACTCAAGTGAGATCATAGTCCCACTTTTACTCTTTTATACTTACATTGGGATGAGAAAACATAAATGTTTCGTTTTACAAAGTGAACACAAGTACGAAAACAAACATTCTACGTACGAGTTAGAACAAAAATGCCTCAATTCGAGTATCATTAATTACACTTGTCGGGTGTAAATGAGAACTTATGTTGTATGGCCATATGGGTTTGACAAACCCTCATTCGGACGGTTCGCTACCGTTATGCGGATGAAATATATTTTCGAGAATAAAGTGTAGGTTCTAACACTATGTGTTAGGGTAACGTTAGTTAAGCCTTGATAATTGGGTGCTCGTGATATCAACTTTTAGAATGTATTACTATTATTACAACGTTATAAATCTTGTGGTTCAACTTACTTACTTACGTACTCACTTACTAAACCTATGCTTTCACCAACGTTTTCGTTGACAGATTTTCTATGTTTTTCTCAGGTCCTTGAATGATATGTGTTACATGATTCCGCTCACTATTTTTGATACTTGCTTGGATGTCGAGTATACATGCATACATGGAGCGTCTTTTGATTTTACTTTAAATGGTGTCGCATAGGTTTCATTTGTACTTTGAAACGTTGTAACGTATTAGTCATTGAACTATTTGTAAACTTGAAAGATCTTTACATTTGAAATGAATGCGACATATTTTGGTCAAACGTTGTTTTAAAGACTTATGACCATGTAACGGGACCTAAGTAGATGGCGCCGTCAATGACGATTTTGTCGGGTCGCTACATATGATGCTTTGTGTGACTACTTGATGTCAAGAATCGCGAATTATGATCAACATTTGATTGGATAATCAAGTCACGTGGATATGAATAATGGTTATTTGGGCATGAATTATGACAATGGTTATTTGGGCAACAATGGTGATTATTTGGGTATGAATGATGGTTATGGGTATATGAATGATGGTTACATGGGTATGAATGACAATGGTTATATTGATTTTTCACAAGCAAATGTTGAGCCGGGGTGTTATTGTGATACTTATGATGGGTATTATCCAAAAGGGGATTATGATAATTGTTGCAAGAATGATTTTACCCCAATGGATCAACCTTGTGATAATGGCCCCATTTCTAATTTTGACTGTTTCGGTCAACTAATGGACTATTGTTATGAGGGGGATGACTCGACATGGGATTCTTCTCAATTTCAATTTCAAAATCAACAACAAGAGGAGATCGATCCGAATTTACTAAAGTTATTCTCAAACGTTATGAGAACTCACCTTAACCGTATGAGGGCTTTAATTCAAGAGAGAATAGATTTGAGGGAAATGTTAGAAATTCAACAAGCTTCAATTCAAAGCTTAGAGAAAACCGTGAGTTCCATGCTCCATTTAGTTGAAGATTTTGTATCCACTACCATTTCACCACCCACCTCACCCGTAGTCTCTACTTTTTGGTCAAGAAATTGGATCTTTTATGATGATGATGATGTAAGCTTTTATTCCAAGACCAAAGTAGTGGAAATTGAACAAGTATCCGAATCTTCGATAACCAATGATGAAGATAACAATGAAGATGATGATGAGGATAATGATGAAGGTGAAGATGATGGTGTGGAGTAAGATGAAGAAGTTAGTGAGAGTGATGAGGAAGATGTTAAAGTGAGTGAAACTTTGCCAACACCCAACATTTTTACAATACATGATAATCCACTTGGTGATGGCAAGTATGATAGTAATAATAATGAGGATGATGATGATGAAGGAGATGAGGTTGAGAATATCATACTCAAAACTTTCAAAGTGTATAACAATCCTCTAGGGTATGGTATAGATGATTTTAAGGAGGTTTTGCAACCCGAGGTTTATAATTCGTGTTTGTATGAGCCGATTAAAAAAGAAAACCTTGTGTTCATAACCGTGTTTGGAAGAGAGTCTTTTGTTGACTCTCAGGTTGGTGCAATCTTCTTCATGCAAATGAAGAAGATTATTCTCTTCTTATACATCGCCCGATGGGTTAATGATTGGCACATGTAACGACCCGACTTTTTTGACTTATATTTTTGTGCTCTATACTTTCATGAATCTGTGTATATGTGTGTACTGAGCTAGTTTATGCTCTGGTTTCTTATTTCATGATTAATTACTTTTGTTGATACCTTACAACGTGCTATTAAGTGTTTAATCACTTAACTTGATCCTCGAATGCTTTTACGACCGTTAGTATCACTTTACGTTTAAAGCGAGCTACGTACTTGGTACACGTTTAACTTTTGTCATAATCGGAATATTATGACTACGTAATACTAATTGTTATTTTCTAATGACAATTACTTGGCTTATTGGTTACTTAATTATGCTTAGTAATTTACTAATGCACACTAGTTACCTTAATCGACTTTTACCTTAATGGACTTCCATGGCCCAACCTACTCAAGTAATGGACTTATTTAGTGGACTAATTAATGGACTAGTTAGCCCATGAAACATAAGACAAAACCCATTAAGACATAAGACAAGGATTAAGCATGCTTATGTACTATACTTACATGTTTTTAACCTTATGTCCCATGCCACCCAACATGTACCTACACCACCATGTACCACCACCCATGAAAAGTAAATGGCCCCCCCCTCCCTTGCTCCCCAAACCGTCGGCCTACACCCACCATAACCACCATTCCATTTTTTTTAAACTTCACTTCATTCTCTCATTTCATTTCACAAAAACACACACAACATTTATCTAGTTGTTCTCTCTAACTTTTCTCTCTAAATTACTTGACGAGATTGTAAGTTTTAACTTTAATTCTTCTTCTTTTTTTTCTGCTTCTAAAACCATAAATCATCATCATTTTCATTATTCTTGGATTTTGGTTTTTATAACTTGAATCCTTATGTTATCTTGCAATCTTTAATCACTTGTATGATAAAGAAGCAAGAACAAGGATCAATGTTTTGTAGCTTTTGATTCTACATGAAACTTGTAATGATCTAAGGTACAAATTACTTTAAGATCCTTTTTATGTTAAAGTATTGGAACTTTAAAGTTCATTTTATGAAGATTCAAGCTTGTAACTTGATATCTCTTTATGTAAAGAATCCAAGCTTGAACTTGTTCATCTTTAACTTTAAATTTATCATTTATGCTTATGAAATTCGATTTATATATGTTCTTGGTCAAAGATTTACTTGTTAACTTTGATCTCATGAATCTTGTAACCAAAGTCTAACTTTGAATGTTCAAGAACAAGAAAGTTTAAGCTTCCTAGTTTATAACTTTCACTCATCTAAAGTTGATCTAAGTTATGTAACTTATGGTCATCTAACTTGTTAAAACAAGAGTTCATTGATTTGTGTTCATTTCACTTTACAAGATCTAAGTTTCATAATTTATGGTTGTGTAAAAGTTGAAAGTCTAAGTGCTATGACTTAGGGTTTCACCAAGAACATAAGATCTAGACTTTTAGTCTAAGGTCTTTAATGTTTAGCTAAGATCTAAGTTCTATAGCTTAAGGTCTTGCTTATTTAGTTGGATTCAAAGTTTATAGCTTAATAGGACTTGTATTTGTGTTGAAACTAAGAAATTGATGTAACTTTGGTTCATCACCTTCCTCAAACTCTCACATGAGTTGTATTTTATTTCTTAGTCTTGACTTTGTGTGTTGATGGTTAAACCTTGGTTAAAGTGATGCTAAAGCATCAAGATTTGTACACTTGAGACTTATACGCATCAAGGATGAGAACCGTGATGAGCATCAAACACCAAGAAACCCACCGGAGCACTTGTTTACTGTTTTTCAGGGTCTGATCAGACTCCTGGGCTTCTGGAAAAGTTGATTTCCAGATAGTTCGGTTCGATTAGATGACTTTTCCTTTAAGACTCGCCTAAATCCGATATACGGTTTAGGATTTATAGCCTCCCGAAAGTCACTACGCCTTTGTAATGACGTGCTGAAAAATTCTGACCTACTTGCGCTTGAACCGTCGCCACGGTCAAACGACATCGAGTTAGGTTCTGAAAATTGGAAAGCGGTTAGAGGACTCACATACGGAGACTTGGCCACTGACCGCGCATCATTTTAGTTTGTATAGAGGTCGTAGCAGCTGAACGAAGTCAGCCTTTGTTTCGATCTCTATTCTTGATTGAAAAATTACTTTACTTTTTACGTACGATGATGATGATGATGATGACACTTAAGACTTAACTTACGTACTTTTAAACCCTTTGGGACAATTTACTAACCTAGTAACCTTTGACTTAGGTTGAGGACCTTTTGGATCGACCAACTTACTTGTTTGGACCGACTTACTACTTGCTTACATTGTCGTATCGATTTTACCGCACATTCACTGTAAATTATAGCTTCCCTTTTTACCTTACTATTTTTGGGACTGAGAATACATGAGCTTTTTATGTTTTACTTACTAGGCACGAGTACTTAATCTTTATATATGTGTGGGTGATATAACGGCATAAATTTTCCCCTTAGCTCGGTAACGTTTAGTCATTGGTTTATGAACCGGTGAACGCGAACCTTAGATATGGATCCATAGGGTTTGACATTCCCACTCGGGCTAGTCGCGCTAGCATTTAACGGGTGTTTAATACTTCAAGAACATACGCACACGCCAAGTGTACTTTTAGGGGGTATTATTACGTTAAGTTAGTTACCGGGTGCCCACGGATAAGCATATACTTTATCATACGAATTTGAGATACTGTTTTGAATACGAAATCTCGTGGTCTACAT
Organism: Rutidosis leptorrhynchoides; assembly: GCF_046630445.1. NCBI lineage: Eukaryota > Viridiplantae > Streptophyta > Magnoliopsida > Asterales > Asteraceae > Rutidosis > Rutidosis leptorrhynchoides. The sequence goes on along the minus strand of NC_092339.1, from coordinate 273,988,786 downwards.
TACATTACTGATTACAAACAAACTATAGCTCACCAACATTCGTGTTGACTTTTTAAGCATGTATTTCTCAGGTGCTTAAACGTTGTTGCTTCCGCTGTTAGACTTGCTGTTATAGTCTTGGTGTTATAGACTTGCTGTTACAGACCTGTGTTAGACTTCCGCTGCATTACTTAGAGATGTTTCAATCATGGAACTTTTACTTTGCATTCACAACTTATGTTACATTTGAACAATGGCTTTGTAATGACCCTTGTGTCACGTACTTATGTTAATGCTCTCTATTCGTAAAAGCACGTTATCTTTGTAAAACATTTGTCGTTGGTAAAGACGTCACCTTTTCATGAATGCAAAACTTTTTTTAAAACAGCATGTAGTATTGTACCGTGTAATGGACCTGTTGTTGATGATCCGTACATGTTGATTTTGTACGGGGCGTCACATTTGGTATCAGAGCATTGGTTGTAGGAATTAGGTTGCATTAGTGCGTCTTGACTGAGTCGAGTAAGATTCACTAATAGGACTAATCTATAACTTGCTCATTTACTTGTTTCTGCGGAATTGCTGCATGCTACTGCTTACTTTTACCGCCATATGAACTTGCTATATGCTACTGCTTATTCTCACTACTGCATGCTACTATTTGCTTTTTGCATGATACTTCTGTTTGATACTGTTATTATTGCCATACTATGTACTGCTGTAGACGATCTAGGCTGCTGTAGTTATTATGGCTGATTACGTTCTCGCTACATGTTTGCTATTCGCTGTACCGACTTGGAAAATTTATCTTTCCTAGTTCAGATGTTTTTCTGAACCCTTTTCCCACTCATCTAACCCTAAGAACTAGTATTGTAATCCACCTGTTACTACCGTTCCACTGTCCCAGAGATCGAAACATTACTTCACGAAATCTAGGAAGAGTATCCCTCGGATTGCACGCCCACTAAAGTTGATCCTCGGAGGAGGAGATATGTGAGGACTTGTGATATGGCCGAAACGGACGGTTTTTATTTGCGCGGTGTCGTTAGGCCGCGGCTCGCCAGAATCAGCCACTCATGGGAGAGGATACTGTTTTAAATTTATATTTAGCGGGGCCTAAATCTTACTACTCCTTATAAGTAAGGGAAGTATGACCTAGAGTCGTATTTTTGAGATATCAGTAACATCGAACCTATATTGTAGCCTAAGATAGTTAGGGAGTAGTGAATATTTATTTTGGGATTTTCTAATTTATAAGATAGATAAAGTAAATGCGATAAAATTTGTAATCCAGATAAGGTTAAAGTAAGCGCATACTATGACTTCATCAGTTATTCTGCCGAGATTATGGAATGCTGGCTCATGAATAGGAAGAGGCCTTGTATTCATTACATTGGTCCTAAACGCCCCTGTCATAAGACATGTCACTGGGTACTGCGTTAGGCTTGAAGATTCTGAATAGACAGCAACGTCCCTTACCCCCGACGCCCGTGCAGTCTGACTACAGGCATACACGTTCAGACGGCTCATCCAATTGAGCGACTCGGTTGGGTGACGTATTAACATTCCAAAATGGTCTAAACTTTCTTAAGCATGATAGAATACATGGTTTACCATATCCGAGAGACGTGATGTGCTTCAATGCTTTCGTTACTGATTGGTAAAAGATAGTTAGGCCCTTAAAAGAGTTCAACCATAAAGAACACCATGGCCAAGTCAAGTCTGACTTCCATGAACACGTTCGGTTATCCTAACGGTCCAATCCTTTATGTGTCTAAACAAACAGTTCCTTAATTAACTAAGAATCTGTAGTGACCCGAACTTTTCCATGTTTATATATATTAATTGAGATTGATATTTACATGATTAAATGTTTCCAACATGTTAAGCAATCAAACTTGTTAAGACTTGATTAATTGAAATATGTTTCATATAGACAATTGACCACCCAAGTTGACCGGTAATTCACGAACGTTAAAACTTGTAAAAACTATACAATGACATATATATGGTTATATATATAGTTAACATGTTTTTATTATAAGTATGTATCTCATTAGGTATTTTAACAATGAGTTATATACATAAAAATGAGACTATTAATTTAAGAAACTCGAAAACGATATATATAACGATTATCGTTATAACAACGTCTTACTAGGTACATATGAATCATATTAAGATATTGATACACTTGGTTAATTATGTTAAATGATAAGTAAATATATTATTAAGTGTATTAACAATGAAATACATATGTAAAAATAAGACTACTAACTTAATGATTTCGAAACGAGACATATATGTAACGATTATCGTTGTAACTACATTTAACTGTATATACATCATACTAAGATATATTATATATCATAATATCATGATAATATAATAATTTAACATCTCATTTGTTATAATAAACAATGGGTTAACAACATTCAACAAGATCGTTAACCTAAAGGTTTCAAAACAACATTTACATGTAACGACTAACGATGACTTAACGACTCAGTTAAAATGTATATACATGTAGTGTTTTAATATGTATTCATACACTTTTGAAAGACTTCAAGACACTTATCAAAATACTTCTACTTAACAAAAATGCTTACAATTACATCCTCGTTCAGTTTCATCAACAATTTTACTCGTATGCACCCGTATTCGTACTCGTACAATACACAGCTTTTAGATGTATGTACTATTGGTATATACACTCCAATGATCAGCTATTAGCAGCCCATGTGAGTCACCTAACACATGTGGGAACCATCATTTGGCAACTAGCATGAAATATCTCATAAAATTACAAAAATATGAGTAATCATTCATGACTTATTTACATGAAAACAAAATTACATATCCTTTATATCTAATCCATACACCAACGACCAAAAACACCTACAAACACTTTCATTCTTCAATTTTCTTCATCTAATTGATCTCACTCAAGTTCTATCTTCAAGTTCTAAGTGTTCTTCATATATTTTACAAGTTCTAGTTACATAAAATCAAGAATACTTTCAAGTTTGCTAGCTCACTTCCAATCTTGTAAGGTGATCATCCAACCTCAAGAAATCTTTGTTTCTTACAGTAGGTTATCATTCTAATACAAGGTAATAATCATATTCAAACTTTGGTTCAATTTCTATAACTATAACAATCTTATTTCAAGTGATGATCTTACTTGAACTTGTTTTCGTGTCATGATTCTGCTTCAAGAACTTCGAGCCATCCAAAGATCCGTTGGAGCTAGATCCATTTTTCTCTTTTCCAGTAGGTTTATCCAAGGAACTTAAGGTAGTAATGATGTTCATAACATCATTCGATTCATACATATAAAGCTATCTTATTCGAAGGTTTAAACTTGTAATCACTAGAACATAGTTTAGTTAATTCTAAACTTGTTCGCAAACAAAAGTTAATCCTTCTAACTTGACTTTTAAAATCAACTAAACACATGTTATATATCTATATGATATGCTAACTTAATTATTTAAAACCTGGAAACACGAAAAACACCGTAAAACCGGATTTACGCCGTCGTAGTAACACCGCGGGCTGTTTTGGGTTAGTTAATTAAAAACTATGATAAACTTTGATTTAAAAGTTGTTATTCTGAGAAAATGATTTTTATTATGAACATGAAACTATATCCAAAAATTATGGTTAAACTCAAAGTGGAAGTATGTTTTCTAAAATGGTCATCTAGACGTCGTTCTTTCGACTGAAATGACTACCTTTACAAAAACGACTTGTAACTTATTTTTCCGACTATAAACCTATACTTTTTCTGTTTAGATTCATAAAATAGAGTTCAATATGAAACCATAGCAATTTGATTCACTCAAAACGGATTTAAAATGAAGAAGTTATGGGTAAAACAAGATTGGATAATTTTTATCATTTTAGCTACGTGAAAATTGGTAACAAATCTATTCCAACCATAACTTAATCAACTTGTATTGTATATTATGTAATCTTGAGATACCATAGACACGTATATAATGTTTCGACCTATCATGTCGACACATCTATATATATTTCGGAACAACCATAGACACTCTATATGTGAATGTTGGAGTTAGCTATACAGGGTTGAGGTTGATTCCAAAATATATATAGTTTGAGTTGTGATCAATACTGAGATACGTATACACTGGGTCGTGGATTGATTCAAGATAATATTTATCGATTTATTTCTGTACATCTAACTGTGGACAACTAGTTGTAGGTTACTAACGAGGACAGCTGACTTAATAAACTTAAAACATCAAAATATATTAAAAGTGTTGTAAATATATTTTGAACATACTTTGATATACATGTATATATTGTTATAGGTTCGTGAATCAACCAGTGGCCAAGTCTTACTTCCCGACGAAGTAAAAATCTGTGAAAGTGAGTTATAGTCCCACTTTTAAAATCTAATATTTTTGGGATGAGAATACATGCAGGTTTTATAAATGATTTACAAAATAGACACAAGTACGTGAAACTACATTCTATGGTTGAATTATCGAAATCGAATATGCCCCTTTTTATTAAGTCTGGTAATCTAAGAATTAGGGAACAGACACCCTAATTGACGCGAATCCTAAAGATAGATCTATTGGGCCTAACAAACCCCATCCAAAGTACCGGATGCTTTAGTACTTCGAAATTTATATCATATCCAAAGGGTGTCCCGGAATGATGGGGATATTCTTATATATGCATCTTGTTAATGTCGGTTACCAGGTGTTCACCATATGAATGATTTTTATCTCTATGTATGGGATGTGTATTGAAATATGAAATCTTGTGGTCTATTATTATGATTTGATATATATAGGTTAAACCTATAACTCACCAACATTTTTGTTGACGTTTTAAGCATGTTTATTCTCAGGTAATTATTAAGAGCTTCCGCTGTCGCATACTTAAATAAGGACGAGATTTGGAGTCCATGTTTGTATGATATTGTGTAAAAACTGCATTCAAGAAACTTATTTTGTTGTAACATATTTGTATTGTAAACCATTATGTAATGGTCGTGTGTAAACAGGATATTTTAGATTATCATTATTTGATAATCTACGTAAAGCTTTTTAAACCTTTATTGATGAAATAAAGGTTATGGTTTGTTTTAAAATGAATGCAGTCTTTGAAAAACGTCTCATATAGAGGTCAAAAACTCGCAACGAAATCAATTAATATGGAACGTTTTTAATCAATAAGAACGGGACATTTCAGTTGGTATCAGAGCGTTGGTCTTAGAGAACCAGAAAATTTGCATTAGTGTGTCTTATCGAGTTTGTTAGGATGCATTAGTGAGTCTGGACTTCGACCGTGTTTTCTTTAAAAAATGATTGCTTAACATTTTTGTTGGAAACTATATATTTTTAACATATGAATATTATGTGATATATTAATCTCTTAACGTGTTTGACATTATGTGATAGATGTCTACCTCTAGAACAAGTCCCATTGACTCACCTAATAATAATGAAGAGTCAAATGTAAATTGGAATGATTCGTGAACTGATTCACAAGTTCCCGAAGAGGAACCAGAAGAAGAGTCGGAACCGGAAGAAGAATCGGAACCGGATGAAGAAATAGAACCGGTGGGAGAAATAATAAAACGATTAAGTAAAAGAAAATTCTCAACCAACTGACCAAGGTTAATTATGGTCAATGGTGTTTCCGCCAAGGAAGCAAAATATTGGGAGGATTACCAATTCTCCGATGAATCGGATTCCGACGAGTATTCCGATGATGTTATAGAAATTACCCCAACTGAATTTAAAAAGGCAAAAGAAAATAATAAGGGAAAGGGCATAAAAATAGAGAAATCTAATTCCAACCCCGATGAACTTTATATGTATCGTCAACCCCCGAAGTCCTTAAGTTGTAACAATGACCCGGGAACCTCTAAACCACCAGGTTTTTCTAAACCAATGTGGACAACGACAGTTAGTATTAGGGGAACATCATATATCCCTAGAAACTTGGCAAAATGAACCAAAACCGAAGAAGAAGAAATGAGCGAGTCGGAATAAGATAGTTGTATTCGTGTGGTGTAATATATGTAATATAGTGTGCTTATGCTTTATGATATATGTGAAAATTGCTTGTATTAATAAGTATTTTTTTATGAATCTAATTTTTGTCTATTTTACAGTTTAAAAACACAAAATGGATAGACAACCCAATATTTTAAGAGACCTACCCGGAGACATGATTGATGAAATCTTGTCTAGAGTCGGTCAGAATTCCTCGGCACAACTATTTAAGGCGAGATCAGTTTGTAAGACATTCGAAGAACGTTCCAAGAATGTCTTGGTTTATAAGAGACTTTCGTTTGAAAGATGGGGGATATCACATTGGGAAACCCATAAGTTACGATGTGTTTACTTTGACGCATATATTGCGGGGAACCCAAATGCTATTTTACGCAACGGGTTAAGAAATTATTTTGACTCAATATATTCGAATATTGGACTTCGTGATTTAGAAAAAGCGGCTAACATGCAACATAAAGAAGCATGTTATGCTTACGGATTAGCAATGTTCGCTTCTCACCAAAGTGAGAACAAGAACATCGGGCTACAACTATTAAACAAAACGTTTCCACAAGTGACGGAGTCGGTAATTGGGGTAAGAAATGAGGTTTTTAGATTGTTACGGGACTGTTGGACATTACGTAACCCTCGTCCCTTTGATGACGTTACAACACGCTGTCTTATCAACGGCCATAACGGTTATGTTCCACAAGACCAAGGATGGGAAGTAATCCTAGTAAAACCAGAATGCATGACTTGTTTCTGGACGTATGAATTACGTGTCTTTATTGCCTTTGCTGAACGACTTGTGTACTAGCTAGAATTATCTTCACAACCATCTTGTATCAAATTTATTGTGTGCTATATTTCATGCTATATGTAAAATAAGCGGTATTGTAAGTTTGTAAAATATTGTGAAAATGTTTGAACGCGAAATATTATTATAATCAGTTTTTCATATAGAATTGTAGTAGTTGAATTGTATATTAGCTACTAAGTATGAACTTAACGGGTAGGTACTACCCGAATTTAAACTTATAAAACGCTAATATGAAGAAAAAGCTTTTATAAATGAGTTCATATTATGCTACGAAATACTATTAACTACTCTTAATATTCTGTATGATTAACTTGTTCCATTTGACTATTTTGAAGGAAATGGCACCGACTACTCGACACACCGTAAATATGAATGAAGAGGAATTCCGTACTTTTCTAGCTTCAAAGATAGCCGCAGTACAGGCTGCGCTACATACCAACAATAACCTTGGATCTAGCAGTACAGGAAATCATGTAGGATGCACCTACAAAGAATTCACTGCCTGCAAACCTTTGGAATTTGATGGAACCGAAGGACCGATCGGATTGAAACGGTGGACCGAGAAGGTCGAATCGGTGTTTGCCATAAGTAAGTGTACTGAAGAGGACAAAGTAAAGTACGCTACGCATACCTTCACAGGTTCTGCGTTAACATGGTGGAATACCTATCTAGAGCAAGTGGGACAAGACGATGCGTACGCACTACCGTGGTCAGCATTCAAGCACTTGATGAAAGAGAAGTACCGTCCCAGAACTGAGGTCAATAAGCTCAAGACAGAACTTAGAGGGTTACGAACCCAAGGATTTGATATTACCACGTACGAAAGACGATTCACAGAATTGTGCCTATTGTGTCCGGGAGCATTCGAAGATGAGGAAGAGAAGATCGACGCGTTTGTGAAAGGATTACCGGAAAGAATCCAAGAAGATATAAGTTCACACGAGCCCACCTCCATACAACAGGCATGTAGAATGGCTCACAAACTCGTGAACCAGATTGAAGAAAGAATTAAAGAACAGACTGCTGAAGAGGCCAATGTGAAGCAAGTCAAAAGAAAGTGGGAGGAAAACGGTGATAAGAATCACCAATACAACAACAACAGCAATTACAACAATAATCGCAACAATTATCCCAACAATCGCAACATCAATCGCAACTACAAAAAACGGCCCAACAACAACAACAACAACAACAACAGCAACTACAACAATCATCCCAACAACAATAATAACCGCAACAACAACAACAATCAGAAGCAGCTATGCCAAAGGTGTGAAAAGTATCACTCGGGGTTCTGCACCAAATTTTGCAACAAGTGTAAAAGAAATGGTCATAGCGCGGCAAAGTGTGAGGTCTACGGACCAGGGGTTAATAGAACGAAAGGAACAAATGGTGTCGGAACGAGTAATGGCAGAGCAAGTAGTGTCGGAGCAAGTTATGCCAATGTAGTTTGTTATAAATGTGGAAAACCGGGCTACATTATTAGAAATTGCCCGAACCAGGAGAACACGAATGGACAAGGCCGCAGAAGAGTTTTCAATATTAATGCGGCAGAGGCACAAGAAGACCCGGAGCTTGTTACGGGTACGTTTCTTATTGACAATAAATCTGCTTACGTTTTATTTGATTCGGGTGCGGATAGAAGCTATATGAGTAGAGATTTTTGTGCTAAATTAAGTTGTCCATTGACGCCTTTGGATAGTAAATTTTTACTCGAATTAGCAAATGGTAAATTAATTTCAGCAGATAATATATGTCAGAATCGAGAAATTAAACTAGTTAGCGAAACATTTAAGATTGATTTGATACCAGTAGAGTTAGGGAGTTTTGATGTGATAATCGGTATGGACTGGTTGAAGGAAGTGAAAGCAGAGATCGTTTGTTACAAAAATGCAATTCGTATTATACGAGAAAAAGGAAAACCCTTAATGGTGTACGGAGAAAAGGGCAACACGAAGCTACATCTTATTAGTAATTTGAAGGCACAAAAACTAATAAGAAAAGGTTGCTATGCTGTTCTAGCACACGTCGAGAAAGTACAAACAGAAGAAAAGAGCATCAATGATGTTCCCGTCGCAAAAGAATTTCGCGATGTATTTCCCAAAGAATTACCGGGATTACCCCCACATCGATCCGTTGAATTTCAAATAGATCTTGTACCAGGAGCTGCACCAATAGCTCGTGCTCCTTACAGACTCGCACCCGGCGAGATGAAAGAACTGCAAAGCCAATTACAAGAACTTTTAGAGCGTGGTTTCATTCGACCAAGCACATCACCGTGGGGAGCTCCTGTTTTGTTTGTCAAGAAGAAAGATGGTACATTCAGGTTGTGTATCGACTACCGAGAGTTGAACAAACTTACCATCAAGAACCGCTACCCACTACCGAGAATTGACGACTTATTTGATCAACTACAAGGCTCATCTATTTATTCAAAGATTGACTTACGTTCCGGGTATCATCAAATGCGGGTGAAAGAAGATGATATTCCAAAGACTGCTTTCAGAACACGTTACGGTCATTACGAGTTTATGGTCATGCCGTTTGGTTTAACTAATGCACCAGCTGTGTTCATGGACCTTATGAACTGAGTGTGTGGACCATACCTTGACAAGTTTGTCATTGTTTTCATTGATGACATACTTATTTACTCAAAGAATGACCAAGAACACGGTGAACATTTGAGAAAGGTGTTAGAAGTATTGAGGAAGGAAAAACTGTACGCTAAGTTTTCAAAGTGTGCATTTTGGTTAGAAGAAGTTCAATTCCTCGGTCACATAGTGAATAAAGAAGGTATTAAGGTGGATCCAGCAAAGATAGAAACTGTTGAAAAGTGGGAAACCCCGAAAACTCCGAAACACATACGCCAGTTTTTAGGACTAGCTGGTTACTACAGAAGGTTCATCCAAGACTTTTTCAGAATAGCAAAACCCTTGACTGCATTAACGCATAAAGGGAAGAAATTTGAATGGAATGATGAACAAGAGAAAACGTTTCAGTTATTGAAGAAAAAGCTAACTACGGCACCTATATTGTCATTGCCGGAAGGGAATGATGATTTTGTGATTTATTGTGACGCATCAAAGCAAGGTCTCGGTTGTGTATTAATGCAACGAACGAAGGTGATTGCTTATGCGTCTAGACAATTGAAGATTCACGAACAAAATTATACGACGCATGATTTGGAATTAGGCGCGGTTGTGTTTGCATTAAAGACTTGGAGGCACTACTTATATGGGGTCAAAAGTATTATATATACCGACCACAAAAGTCTTCAACACATATTTAATCAGAAACAACTGAATATGAGGCAGCGTAGGTGGATTGAATTATTGAATGATTACGACTTTGAGATTCGTTACCACCCGGGGAAGGCAAATGTGGTAGCCGATGCCTTGAGCAGGAAGGACAGAGAACCCATTCGAGTAAAATCTATGAATATAATGATTCATAATAACCTTACTACTTAAATAAAGGAGGCGCAACAAGGAGTTTTAAAAGAGGGAAATTTAAAGGATGAAATACCCAAAGGATCGGAGAAGCATCTTAATATTCAGGAAGACGGAACCCGGTATAGGGCTGAAAGGATTTGGGTACCAAAATTTGGAGATATGCGAGAAATGGTACTTAGAGAAGCTCATAAAACCAGATACTCAATACATCCTGGAACGGGGAAGATGTACAAGGATCTCAAGAAACATTTTTGGTGGCCGGGTATGAAAGCCGATGTAGCTAAATACGTAGGAGAATGTTTGACGTGTTCTAAGGTCAAAGCTGAGCATCAAAAACCATCAGGTCTACTTCAACAACCCGAAATCCCGGAATGGAAATGGGAAAACATTACCATGGATTTCATCACTAAATTGCCAAGGACTGCAAGTGGTTTTGATACTATTTGGGTAATAGTTGATCGTCTCACCAAATCAGCACACTTCCTACCAATAAGAGAAGATGACAAGATGGAGAAGTTAGCACGACTGTATTTGAAGGAAGTCGTCTCCAGACATGGAATACCAATCTCTATTATCTCTGATAGGGATGGCAGATTTATTTCAAGATTCTGGCAGACATTACAGCAAGTATTAGGAACTCGTCTAGACATGAGTACTGCCTATCATCCACAAACTGATGGGCAGAGCGAAAGGACGATACAAACGCTTGAAGACATGCTACGAGCATGTGTTATTGATTTCGGAAACAGTTGGGATCGACATCTACCGTTAGCAGAATTTTCCTACAACAACAGCTACCATTCAAGCATTGAGATGGCGCCGTTTGAAGCACTTTATGGTAGAAAGTGCAGGTCTCCGATTTGTTGGAGTGAAGTGGGGGATAGACAGATTACGGGTCCGGAGATTATACAAGAAACTACCGAGAAGATCATCCAAATTCAATAACGGTTGAAAACCGCCCAAAGTCGACAAAAGAGCTACGCTGACATTAAAAGAAAAGATATAGAATTTGAAATTGGAGAGATGGTCATGCTTAAAGTTGCACCTTGGAAAGGCGTTGTTCGATTTGGTAAACGAGGGAAATTAAATCCAAGGTATATTGGACCATTCAAGATTATTGATCGTGTCGGACCAGTAGCTTACCGACTTGAGTTACCTCAACAACTCGCGGCTGTACATAACACTTTCCACGTCTCGAATTTGAAGAAATGTTTTGCTAAAGAAGATCTCACTAATCCGTTAGATGAAATCCAAATCAACGAAAAACTTCAATTCATCGAAGAACCCGTCGAAATAATGGATCGTGAGGTTAAAAGACTTAAGCAAAACAAGATACCAATTGTTAAGGTTCGATGGAATGCTCGTAGAGGACCCGAGTTCACCTGGGAGAGTGAAGATCAGATGAAGAAGAAATACCCGCATCTATTTCCAGAATATTCGTCAACATCTTCAACAGCTTAAAATTTCAGGACGAAATTTATTTAACGGGTAGGTACTGTAGTGACCCGAACTTTTCCATGTTTATATATATTAATTGAGATTGATATTTACATGATTAAATGTTTCCAACATGTTAAGCAATCAAACTTGTTAAGACTTGATTAATTGAAATATGTTTCATATAGACAATTGACCACCCAAGTTGACCGGTAATTCACGAACGTTAAAACTTGTAAAAACTATACAATGACATATATATGGTTATATATATAGTTAAAATGTTTTTATTATAAGTATGTATCTCATTAGGTATTTTAACAATGAGTTATATACATAAAAATGAGACTATTAATTTAAGAAACTCGAAAACGATATATATAACGATTATCGTTATAACAACGTCTTACTAGGTACATATGAATCATATTAAGATATTGATACACTTGGTTAATTATGTTAAATGATAATTAAATATATTATTAAGTGTATTAACAATGAAATACATATGTAAAAATAAGACTACTAACTTAATGATTTCGAAACGAGACATATATGTAACGATTATCGTTGTAACGACATTTAACTGTATATACATCATACTAAGATATATTATATATCATAATATCATGATAATATAATAATTTAACATCTCATTTGTTATAATAAATAATGGGTTAACAACATTCAACAAGATCGTTAACCTAAAGGTTTCAAAACAACATTTACATGTAACGACTAACGATGACTTAACGACTCAGTTAAAATGTATATACATGTAGTGTTTTAATATGTATTCATACACTTTTGAAAGACTTCAATACACTTATCAAAATACTTCTACTTAACAAAAATGCTTACAATTACATCCTCGTTCAGTTTCATCAACAATTTTACTCGTATGCACCCGTATTCGTACTCGTACAATACACAGCTTTTAGATGTATGTACTATTGGTATATACACTCCAATGATCAGCTATTAGCAGCCCATGTGAGTCACCTAACACATGTGGGAACCATCATTTGGCAACTAGCATGAAATATCTCATAAAATTACAAAAATATGAGTAATCATTCATGACTTATTTACATGAAAACAAAATTACATATCCTTTATATCTAATCCATACACCAACGACCAAAAACACCTACAAACACTTTCATTCTTCAATTTTCTTCATCTAATTGATCTCTCTCAAGTTCTATCTTCAAGTTCTAAGTGTTCTTCATATATTTTACAAGTTCTAGTTACATAAAATCAAGAATACTTTCAAGTTTGCTAGCTCACTTCCAATCTTGTAAGGTGATCATCCAACCTCAAGAAATCTTTGTTTCTTACAGTAGGTTATCATTCTAATACAAGGTAATAATCATATTCAAACTTTGGTTCAATTTCTATAACTATAACAATCTTATTTCAAGTGATGATCTTACTTGAACTTGTTTTCGTGTCATGATTCTGCTTCAAGAACTTCGAGCCATCCAAAGATCCGTTGGAGCTAGATCCATTTTTCTCTTTTCCAGTAGGTTTATCCAAGGAACTTAAGGTAGTAATGATGTTCATAACATCATTCGATTCATACATATAAAGCTATCTTATTCGAAGGTTTAAACTTGTAATCACTAGAACATAGTTTAGTTAATTCTAAACTTGTTCGCAAACAAAAGTTAATCCTTCTAACTTGACTTTTAAAATCAACTAAACACATGTTATATATCTATATGATATGCTAACTTAATGATTTAAAACCTGGAAACACGAAAAACACCGTAAAACCGGATTTACGCCGTCGTAGTAACACCGCGGGCTATTTTGGGTTAGTTAATTAAAAACTATGATAAACTTTGATTTAAAAGTTGTTATTCTGAGAAAATGATTTTTATTATGAACATGAAACTATATCCAAAAATTATGGTTAAACTCAAAGTGGAAGTATGTTTTCTAAAATGGTCATCTAGACGTCGTTCTTTCGACTGAAATGACTACCTTTACAAAAACGACTTGTAACTTATTTTTCCGACTATAAACCTATACTTTTTCTGTTTAGATTCATAAAATAGAGTTCAATATGAAACCATAGCAATTTGATTCACTCAAAACGGATTTAAAATGAAGAAGTTATGGGTAAAACAAGATTGGATAATTTTTCTCATTTTAGCTACGTGAAAATTGGTAACAAATCTATTCCAACCATAACTTAATCAACTTGTATTGTATATTATGTAATCTTGAGATACCATAGACACGTATATAATGTTTCGACCTATCATGTCGACACATCTATATATATTTCGGAACAACCATAGACACTCTATATGTGAATGTTGGAGTTAGCTATACAGGGTTGAGGTTGATTCCAAAATATATATAGTTTCAGTTGTGATCAATACTGAGATATGTATACACTGGGTCGTGGATTGATTCAAGATAATATTTATCGATTTATTTCTGTACATCTAACTGTGGACAACTAGTTGTAGGTTACTAACGAGGACAGCTGACTTAATAAACTTAAAACATCAAAATATATTAAAAGTGTTGTAAATATATTTTGAACATACTTTGATATACATGTATATATTGTTATAGGTTCGTGAATCAACCAGTGGCCAAGTCTTACTTCCCGACGAAGTAAAAATCTGTGAAAGTGAGTTATAGTCCCACTTTTAAAATCTAATATTTTTGGGATGAGAATACATGCAGGTTTTATAAATGATTTACAAAATAGACACAAGTACGTGAAACTACATTCTATGGTTGAATTATCGAAATCGAATATGCCCCTTTTTATTAAGTCTGGTAATCTAAGAATTAGGGAACAGACACCCTAATTGATGCGAATCCTAAAGATAGATCTATTGGGCCTAACAAACCCCATCCAAAGTACCGGATGCTTTAGTACTTCGAAATTTATATCATATCCGAAGGGTGCCCCGGAATGATGGGGATATTCTTATATATGCATCTTGTTAATGTCGGTTACCAGGTGTTCACCATATGAATGATTTTTATCTCTATGTATGGGATGTGTATTGAAATATGAAATCTTGTGGTCTATTATTATGATTTGATATATATAGGTTAAACCTATAACTCACCAACATTTTTGTTGACGTTTTAAGCATGTTTATTCTCAGGTGATTATTAAGAGCTTCCGCTGTCGCATACTTAAATAAGGACGAGATTTGGAGTCCATGTTTGTATGATATTGTGTAAAAACTGCATTCAAGAAACTTATTTTGTTGTAACATATTTGTATTGTAAACCATTATGTAATGGTCGTGTGTAAACAGGATATTTTAGATTATCATTATTTGATAATCTACGTAAAGCTTTTTAAACCTTTATTGATGAAATAAAGGTTATGGTTTGTTTTAAAATGAATGCATTCTTTGAAAAACGTCTCATATAGAGGTCAAAACCTCGCAACGAAATCAATTAATATGGAACGTTTTTAATCAATAAGAACGGGACATTTCAGAATCCCTCAAGCGGGGTGCAATGCTTGAGACCGCGTAATGGTACAGTGTACTGGTCAACACTAACTGCGTTCCATGGCCTTACTTAGCAGAGGTACAGCTTACAACAACCGTTGTGCTTCAGCGTGCACGTACGAAGTTTATATGCTTGGTGACTACACTAGCATGGTCTAGGACCAACAATGTACTAAGGGTCTAGTCAGATGTTTCACTACGAAAGAGTCCTCAGTCGGAATCCAAAACTTGATAGACTTACTATAACCGATGTGCCTCGGTCGATCTTACGTTGTATCCGAGAGACTTCTCTTACCAAGGGGTGACACAGATAGTGTACTCTGAATCGGGGTTCGCGACTTCCCAATAACAGAGCCTATAATTCCATTAGTTGGAAAAGCGATTGAGTTTAAAGCATAATCGGAAAGCATTTCAACAGCATACACAAACCATAATATTATTTTGGCATTATAACTGCTTACATCATAGCATACACTAAAGATAACTACTCGCTAATCATGGAAATAATATCATAAAACATTATATAAGGTAAAGGATAGAAGTACCAGTAGATTAAACGAGTTCCGAATACAAAAGTGACAACTTCAAGACTCCAGACCGCTCCTAATACAATCTTTAGCGTTCGCCTCCGGTTACTTAATTTCCTGCTCGGAGGTGAGAAGGCCTTGAAAGTATGACTAATATTGTATAAGAGAGAGAAAGAAGTGAATTGAAGGGTGTGTTAGAATGAATGACAAAGACCCTTTAAATAGACTTGGAATTTGTCAGCATACGCCTGGCAGGGCGTATGGTAGCCCGTTTTTGGCAGGCCGTATGCAAGGCAGGCCGTATGGTGGCTCAGGTGGTGGCACGTATATGGCAGGCCATTTCCATACTGGCAGGCCGTATGGCTTGCTGGTCAGCCTTGATTCCTTGGATCGTAGCTTGATTTCTTGTCTTTCACCGTTTTCACTCTAGAATCTTCGTTTAGCTCCGATTCTCTTGATTCTTTTTGCACCGCCTTCGTAATTACTTGTTCTTCAATTCTAACCGACGAAGTGGGTATTTTGACAACAAAGTTCGAATCTTTCTTGTTTTTGGGCCTTAATACCGGGGTGAAAACGTGACTTTTTAGCCGATATCAAATATCCCACACTTAGACTTTGCTTGTCCTTAAGCAAACTCTCATTTTAAAGAATCTTTTCGGCGTTTCTTTTCTAATAGCCTAAGCGGTTTGCTTTTATTATAAGAGCAAAAAAGATAAGGTGAGTCATCTATGTTAGGATTGAAATTATCTCTGCAAGCATGCGAGGAGGTTACATGACATAGGCTAGCTTTCACGGGTCACACAAATCACTCAAGTGTTTAGGGTTCCCTATAGATCTAAGAAATGAATACACTCATAGCCAGTCATGCTGCACCCATCATCATAGGCTTGATAAAGACTCAAATCCTTGCTGCTAACGTGAGGACGGTAGAAATCTCAGCTTATTGGGTTATTTGTCAATGATGGAGAGGGAATTTTGGAGTGGTAGTGAAGTTGTTTTTGAAGGGTGAGATAAAAGGGTAATATAGTCTTTATACAGACTTTTATTCGGATAGATAGGAGTGCAGAAGTATTTTGAGAAGCACTTTTGAACTTTTCTTGATAATCATTTTCGGTCGAGTTCTCTTCGGCATTTCTCTTATTTAGTTCTGCTTCTTTATCATTTTTTTTTTGGAGACTTCATCTCAAGAAACTTTTTGCCAGTAAACTTTTTCAAGACCTTTGCCATGATACTTGAGAGGTTTATAACATTGGGTTTTCAGAAGGAATCTCATTTTCTGGATTTTCTGAGAAATAGTAAAGGTGATATGGATGTGGTGGTGGAGTAGAAGTAGTGGAGGTGTGGAAGGCTTATCTTTGACAAATGGGTAGCTATTTTGATTACAACCGAACCACGCTTTGCTGCTTAGAGATGTAGATCTAAAGCAAGTTCTGATTCTGAGCACAGACATCGGCACTATCAACGGAAAATAGTGAAGCATTAAAGATGAATGATGGTCTTATTTGGGGTGCCTCACCATAATCAATTTAGGTCGATAATGCCTTAGTCATGCAATGCTCTATTAGAGATTTCAATCTAACAAGATTTCCACCTTACTTAAGCCTTATTTTTATTGACAAACGTTTTAGGTTTTCAAAAATACTTTTTCGAAAAGGGTTTATTTTGCAAAAATTTTGAAATTTGGCTTAAGGACTTGGAATCTTCGTAATGGTTTATCATGATATAGCATAAAAAGATACCAACATCCCACACTTAGATGAACATTGTCCTCAATGTTCCTAGTGTATCCCATACTTAGGAGTTTTAGTTGAAGATTTGGGAGTGTTTGTCTAGTGTTTTAATCGGGTGTTATCCCAAACTTAGTGATAAGCTAGGATGCGGTATGGTTTGAATCTTGAGCTAGTAGCGAAAAGAAAGAAATACCCCTAGCAGATGCGGCTGGTCTCCTTGCTTCTTTATCGGCTCATTTGTCATCCTTTATTCTTCTACTCTACTTTATTGCACGGGTTGCCTCCCGAGAAGCGCTTTTGTTTAAGGTCGTTGGCTCGACCGTAGTGATTCTTCAAAATGCAAACATTCCTCGTTGATGGTTATGATCTTGGTCTTCTTGATGGAATGTGAGTCTTGGTGGATAAGTTCTGAGAAAGTGTCGGACCAATAGTGGTAACAAGTCCGGTACTTCTCTTGAAGATCTTCTGAACGATAAGTAGTGCGCAGTTTCGGCTCTTGATAAGTCTTGAAGTCTGATGAGAATATGATCCACAGCTCTGAGGTTGACCCATGAATGTCAATCATGGTTGCATTGCTGGTGTTGATGATTTCTCTGACTGGATGCTCATTTCGGAGGTCTTCAAACAATGTAAGAAACTTTATCTTCAGAATTTTGAAGTCTTCGGAACGGTGATCTCCACAGTAAGAGTCTGTAGCTTTACATAGATTAGTTAAGAGACGAAACTGGAAAGAAGTGAACAGCAATCCTGATCCGAGTATTAATTTCACCGTCTTTGAGTATATCTCTCGACATCCAGCTTTAAATTTGAAACTAGGATCTGTGGATTCGTGGAAGATACGTGATAGATGCTTCGTAACATAGGTGGCAATGTTGACTCGATCTGGTTCAAGATGAGAGAACGGATTGTTCCGTCTTGCTTCCTCCATAACAGCGTCTTGTAACTCTTTGATAATCAGATCAGCGTCTGATCAATTGTTACGTAGATTACTAGTCTGTCTGCTGTGCTTTCGAAGTTATCTCTATCCAGAAGAGCAAAAAGACTGTGAAAATCCTCGATCATTTGCAAATCAGAGTGATAAGTCGGGCGGCCGGTGGAAAGATCCATATGCTTCCGGATGAGAGTCAGTAGTGCTTGTTTGTTTCTTGAAAACGGAAGTGTAGATCCGGCTAAGGCGTTAAAAACCTTAGAGTAAATGATCTTCTGATCTCGACAGAATCTTGTCTCGAGAATAGTGCGAACCACTGAATTATGCTCTCGTTGCCTTTCTTCATGATAGATATGATCGTGAAGAGAGTTGATAAAGTCTTAAATGCGTTCTTCTAGGATTTCAACATCATTGTCTTCTCTTCGGAGATAGAGGTGGTGCTCTTCTCTGATAGCCATGATTCGTTCTGTTAAGCGTAGCGAAAAATCAATGGTTAACTTTCGGATGGCTTCGAAAATATCTTCAAAATTATCGGTATCATTGATGAAGATAATCATGTCTGCATGTGTGGATATAACCGGAATTTGATCTGAAGAAGAGTCCGGTTCCCTTGATCTACTTCGGTTGGAGAGTGTGAGTTAGTCAGAATGTCTTCGTGATGCTCTTTCTTGTCATCATCGGTATCCGGTTCCTCCGAGGATGCGTCTGATGAACGGGTTTCTTCAGTATTCTGATTCTCCACTTTGATACTTACAGGATCAATTTTTATATCCTTAACCTCAGCCTTGTCGTTCTTCTTTTTGAAGCGAATGATTAAACTGTGATCTGCCGTTTCAAGCCTCATTATTTCTTCATGACGCTCAGTGCTTGGAACGGGTGTTGTCGCAGTTTCTTTTACGTCTTCCATTTCCTCTTCCTCTTCAGATTCCTCCTTTTCCTCTATTTCTTCGCTAGGATCCTCTTCTTCCATTTCTGGGTCGTTTACAGACTGTGATTCGACACCCATCCCGATATCTTCGGCTGGTGGTAATGACTCATCATCAAAAGTGATCCGTCTGGTGGAAATAGCAAACATCTCTGCCTGTCCAGAAAGATCGGTTGGTCGGTCAATTTTGAAGGTAACGCTCTGCCCATGTGATCGTATGATCATGGTTTGATTGTACACATCAATGACAGTCCTAGCCGTATTCATGAAAGGTCTTCCTAACACTATTGGGGTGTGTAGGTCTTCCTTAATATCCATTACTACGAAATCTGTAGGATACAAGAATTTGTCGACTTTCACCAAGACGTTCTCAACTATGCCCTTAGGATATTGAATTGTATGATCGGCAAGTTGGATTGTCATTTTGGTTGGTGACAAGTCTCCTAACTCTAATCTCTTGTAGAGAGAGTAGGGGATTAGTTTGATACTTGCTCCTAAATCTGCTAGTGCATGAATGGTCCCAGATTGGTAGATTGAACACGGGAAAACGAATCAACCCGTATCTCCTAGCTTAGGTGGTAGAGAGTTTCTGAGTAATGCAGAGCATTCTTCACTCAGTGGAATTTTGTTAGAGTCTGGTATCCTCTCCTTTGTAGATAAAAGCCTTCGGATGTATCTCTTCTGGTTTGGAACTTTGGACATATTGTCCAAGAATCTTCTATCTAGTTTGAAGGAATAAAGCTTGGATGGTTCTTCTTGTAGCCTTCCAGGATAAGGTACGCGAACTGGAGTTTCAGGGGTCAGCTTCTGAGTATATGTTGATTTGTTCTTGAGCCTAGTTGACCTTCTCCATGGTTCTTCCTCTGGGATTACGGAATCCATTTGCTTTGCTTCTTCTATGTGGAGATTCTGGATAGTATTACTTGGCAATCTTCCCTGCGGTCAGGTTTCAAGGCGTTGTGATAACTGTCCGAGCTGCGTTTCCAAACTTTTGAGCAGAGCCAATTGATTTCTCATTAGTATCTCCATCTGATCTTGTTTGGTTGCAATTCTCTGATTTAACTGTTGTTATCCTTGGATGAACTGAGTTAACTGATCATCAGCTCTGAGAGTGGGGTTAGCTGCTTTTGTAATCTGGGTGGTAGGGGAATTCTCCTCAACTGGGGGACCAGTGAGTGGAAGTGGTTAATCGTAGGTCAATTGAGATTGTTGGGCTGGATAAGGTGGATAGCGATAGCGGAAAGGTTAATTGCTTCGCTGAACTTGATTAACCCTTGGTGGCTGATTGAATCTGGAATTTGGTGGACGAGCTGGGTATTGAACGTAACAGAATGAACCGTCAGGGTTTTCGTACTCAACTTGATAGTCTTCAGTAGGTTGCGGGTTGGTACAATTAACACAAGCCTGAGCTTGGTTAACCTGCTGCGGTTGCGTCTTCAATTCTCCGAGTTGTTTGGCAAGAGATTCCATCTTATCTGTGATGGATTTGATGGCCTCGTTTGATTGTTAAGTGCAGAGAGTGGGGCAGATGATGAAGTTGTTACACCACTGTTCCAGTCATGATGATGCATTGTCATGTTCTCGAGCAATTCACATGCTTCATCTGCGGTTTGGTTCATCAGATTCCCTTGAGCTGCTACATCGATCGTCGTCCTATGATTTACCGTAAGACCATTGTAGAAGGTACAGATTTGGGCTGACCATTCTAACTGGTGATTGGGGCATTTCTTCAGCAGGGTTTTGAAATGCTCCCATGCAGTGTAAAGAGATTCATCATAACTTTGTTTGAAGTTAATGATGTCATTTTTCAGTTTGGTTTGTTTAGAAGGAGGGAAATATTTGGTTAGGAATTTAGTCGCCATCTCCCTCCATGACGTGATGGAATCTTTTTCCAGTCTTTCAAACCAAGTTTGAGCATGATGAGTGAGAGAATAGGGGAACAAGTATAGCCGGACTATATCTTGTCCTATCCCTGGCTGTTTGTAGGAGTTCGAAAGAGATATGAATTTATCAAGGTGAGAATTAGGATCGTCATTCGGTAATCCATGAAACTGACAGCTATTCTGAATGAGCTGGATGATGTGATGTTTTAACTTGAACGAGTGTCCTTGAATCTCTGGAAATCTGATTGGTCCTCCTCGACCTTCAATCAATGGTTTCATGTTTTCTGCTATAGTAACGCGTAACACCATTTGGTTTCTGATTCGTGCTTCCTTGCGTGCTTTAGAGATTATTGTGTCTGGATCAGGTACGAATAACAACGGCCCTGGTCTAGATCGGGTTTGGGTCATACACTGGGTATGCCTTTTTTGTTTTTAATTTTCACAAATAAGCTAAATTATAATAAGCTAAACTAAACTAATCTAATTCTAAGGTAATCTAATTTAATCTAAGGTGGTTTAATCTAAGGTAAACTAGAGTAATCTAAAGTAATCTAATCTAATTAACTAACTATCCTATGGTGGAATATGTTTTTGGTTCTGGATACTGATTCCCTAGTATTTTGGTAACAAAGTTCCGCACAAACTATTCAACAAACCAAGTGGCCAGGCCGACTACGAAGAGGCAGGATCCTTTTGGTCCCAATATAATTGGCGACTGTTCGGAAAATCCAATAACCAAGTCCGTGTATAATTGTCTTTCTTAGACACCACAAAATGCTTGTGAATAAGTTTGATTGAAAACAGTATTGCCTGATACCAGTTCCCCGGCAGCGACGCCAAAAACTAGTAGGTCTCTTGATATGGCCGAAACGGACGGTTTTTATTTGCTCGGTGTCGTTAGGCCGCGGCTCGCCAGGATCAGCCACTCGTGGAAGAGGTGAAATGTCCCGTTCTTATCGATTAAAAACGTTCTATATTAATTGATTTCGTTGCGAGGTTTTGACCTCTATATGGGACGTTTTTCAAAGACTGCATTCATTTTAAAACAAACCATAACCTTTATTTCATCAATAAAGGTTTAAAAAGCTTTACGTAGATTATCAAATAATGATAATCTAAAATATCCTGTTTACACACGACCATTACATAATGGTTTACAATACAAATATGTTACAACAAAATAAGTTTCTTGAATGCAGTTTTTACACAATATCATACAAACATGGACTCCAAATCTCGTCCTTATTTAAGTATGCGACAGCAGAAGCTCTTAATAATCACCTGAGAATAAACATGCTTAAAACGTCAACAAAAATATTGGTGAGTTATAGGTTTATCCTATATATATCAAATCATAATAATAGACCACAAGATTTCATATTTCAATACACATCCCATACATAGAGATAAAAATCATTCATATGGTGAACACCTGGTAACCGACAATAACAAGATGCATATATAAGAATATCCCCATCATTCCGGGACACCCTTCGGATATGATATAAATTTCGAAGTACTAAAGCATCCGGTACTTTGGATGGGGTTTGTTAGGCCCAATAGATCTATCTTTAGGATTCGCGTCAATTAGGGTGTCTGTTCCCTAATTCTTAGATTACCAGACTTAATAAAAAGGGGCATATTCGATTTCAATAATTCAACCATAGAATGTAGTTTCACGTACTTGTGTCTATTTTGTAAATCATTTATAAAACCTGCATGTATTCTCATCCCAAAAATATTAGATTTTAAAAGTGGGACTATAACTCACTTTCACAGATTTTTTTTTTACTTCGTCGAGAAGTAAGACTTGGCCACTGGTTGATTCACGAACCTATAACAATATATACATATATATCAAAGTATGTTCAAAATATATTTACAACACTTTTAATATATTTTGATGTTTTAAGTTTATTAAGTCACCTGTCCTCGTTAGTAACCTACAACTAGTTGTCCACAGTTAGATGTACAGAAATAAATCGATAAATATTATCTTGAATCAATCCACGACCCAGTGTATACGTATCTCAGTATTGATCACAACTCAAACTATATATATTTTGGAATCAACCTCAACCCTGTATAGCTAACTCGAACATTCACATATAGAGTGTCTATGGTTGTTCCGAAATATATATAGATGTGTCGACATGATAGGTCGAAACATTGTATACGTGTCTATGGTATCTCAAGATTACATAATATACAATACAAGTTGATTAAGTTATGGTTAGAATAGATTTGTTACCAATTTTCACGTAGCTAAAATGAGAAAAATTATCCAATCTTGTTTTACCCATAACTTCTTCATTTTAAATCCGTTTTGAGTGAATCAAATTGCTATGGCTTCATATTGAACTCTATTTTATGAATCTAAATAGAAAAAGTATAGGTTTATAGTCGGAAAAATAAGTTACAAGTCGTTTTTGTAAAGGTAGTCATTTCAGTCGAAAGAACGACGTCTAGATGACCATTTTAGAAAACATACTTCCACTTTGAGTTTAACCATAATTTTTGGATATAGTTTCATGTTCATAATAAAAATCATTTTCTCAGAATAACAACTTTTAAATCAAATTTTATCATAGTTTTTAATTAACTAACCCAAAACAGCCCGCGGTGTTACTACAACGGCGTAAATCCGGTTTTACGGTGTTTTTCGTGTTTCCAGGTTTTAAATCATTAAGTTAGCATATCATATAGATATAGAACATGTGTTTAGTTGATTTTAAAAGTCAAATTAGAAGGATTAACTTTTGTTTGCGAACAAGTTTAGAATTAACTAAACTATGTTCTAGTGATTACAAGTTTAAACCTTCGAATAAGATAGCTTTATATGTATGAATCGAATGATGTTATGAACATCATTACTACCTTAAGTTCCTTGGATAAACCTACTGGAAAAGAAAAAAATGGATCTAGCTTCAATGGATCCTTGGATGGCTCGAAGTTCTTGAAGCAAAATCATGACACGAAAACAAGTTCAAGTAAGATCATCACTTGAAATAAGATTGTTATAGTTATAGAAATTGAACCAAAGTTTGAATATGATTATTACCTTGTATTAGAATGATAACCTACTTTAAGAAACAAAGATTTCTTGAGGTTGGATGATCACCTTACAAGATTGGAAGTGAGCTAGCAAACTTGAAAGTATTCTTGATTTTATGAAACTAGAACTTTTGGAATTTATGAAGAACACTTAGAACTTGAAGATAGAACTTGAGAGAGATCAATTAGATGAAGAAAATTGAAGAATGAAAGTGTTTGTAGGTGTTTTTGGTCGTTGGTGTATGGATTAGATATAAAGGATATGTAATTTTGTTTTCATGTAAATAAGTCATGAATGATTACTCATATTTTTGTAATTTTATGAGATATTTCATGCTAGTTGCCAAATGATGGTTCCCACATGTGTTAGGTGACTCACATGGGCTGCTAAGAGCTAATCATTGGAGTGTATATACCAATAGTACATACATCTAAAAGCTGTGTATTGTACGAGTACGAATACGGGTGCATACGAGTAGAATTGTTGATGAAACTGAACGAGGATGTAATTGTAAGCATTTTTGTTAAGTAAAAGTATTTTGATAAGTGTATTGAAGTCTTTCAAAAGTGTATAAATACATATTAAAACACTACATGTATATACATTTTAACTGAGTCGTTAAGTCATCGTTAGTCGTTACATGTAAATGTTGTTTTGAAACCTTTAGGTTAACGATCTTGTTAAATGTTGTTAACCCAATGTTTATAATATCAAAAGAGATTTTAAATTATTATATTATCATGATATTATGATGTACGAATATCTCTTAATATGATATATATACATTAAATGTCGTTACAACGATAATCGTTACATATATGTCTCGTTTCAAAATCATTAAGTTAGTAGTCTTGTTTTTACATATGTAGTTCATTGTTAATATACTTAATGATATGTTTAATTATCATAATATAATTTTAACTATATATATAACCATAAATATGTCATCATATAGTTTTTACAAGTTTTAACGTTCGTGAATCACCGGTCAACTTGGGTGGTCAATTGTCTATATGAAACCTATTTCAATTAATCAAGTCTTAACAAGTTTGATTGCTTAACATGTTGGAAACATGTAATCATGTAAATATCACTCTCAATTAATATATATAAACATGGAAAAGTTCGGGTCACTACAGTACCTACCCGTTAAATAAATTTCGTCCCGAAATTTTAAGCTGTTGAAAGTGTTGACGAATCGTCTGGAAATAGATGCGGGTATTTCTTCTTCATCTGATCTTCACACTCCCAGGTGAACTCGGGTCCTCTACGAGCATTCCATCGAACCTTAACAATTGGTATCTTGTTTTGCTTAAGTCTTTTAACCTCACGATCCATTATTTCGACGGGTTCTTCGATGAATTGAAGTTTTTCGTTGATTTGGATTTCATCTAACGGAATAGTGAGATCTTCTTTAGCAAAACATTTCTTCAAATTCGAGACGTGGAAAGTGTTATGTACAGCCGCGAGTTGTTGAGGTAACTCAAGTCGGTAAGCTACTGGTCCGACACGATCAATAATCTTGAATGGTCCAATATACCTTGGATTTAATTTCCCTCGTTTACCAAATCGAACAACGCCTTTCCAAGGTGCAACTTTAAGCATGACCATCTCTCCAATTTCAAATTCTATATCTTTTCTTTTAATGTCAGCGTAGCTCTTTTGTCGACTTTGGGCGGTTTTCAACCGTTGTTGAATTTGGATGATCTTCTCGGTAGTTTCTTGTATAATCTCCGGACCCGTAATCTGTCTATCCCCCACTTCACTCCAACAAATCGGAGACCTGCACTTTCTACCACAAAGTGCTTCAAACGGCGCCATCTCAATGCTTGAATGGTAGCTGTTGTTGTAGGAAAATTCTGCTAACGGTAGATGTCGATCCCAACTGTTTCCGAAATCAATAACACATGCTCGTAGCATGTCTTCAAGCGTTTGTATCGTCCTTTCGCTCTGCCCATCAGTTTGTGGATGATAGGCAGTACTCATGTCTAGACGAGTTCCTAATGCTTGCTGTAATGTCTGCCAGAATCTTGATATAAATCTACCATCCCTATCAGAGATAATAGAGATTGGTATTCCATGTCTGGAGATGACTTCCTTCAAATACAGTCGTGCTAACTTCTCCATCTTGTCATCTTCTCTTATTGGCAGGAAGTGTGCTGATTTGGTGAGACGATCAACTATTACCCAAATAGTATCAAAACCACTTGCAGTCCTTGGCAATTTAGTGATGAAATCCATGGTAATGTTTTCCCATTTCCATTCCGGGATTTCGGGTTGTTGAAGTAGACCTGATGGTTTCTGATGCTCAGCTTTGACCTTAGAACACGTCAAACATTCTCCTACATATTTAGCAACATCGGCTTTCATACCCGGCCACCAAAAATGTTTCTTGAGATCCTTGTACATCTTCCCCGTTCCAGGATGTATTGAGTATCTGATTTTATGAGCTTCTCTAAGTACCATTTCTCTCATATCTCCAAATTTTGGTACCCAAATCCTTTCAGCCCTATACCGGGTTCCGTCTTCCCGAATATTAAGATGCTTCTCCGATCCCTTGGGTATTTCATCCTTTAAATTTCCCTCTTTTAAAACTCCTTGTTGCGCCTCCTTTATTTGAGTAGTAAGGTTATTATGAATCATTATATTCATAGATTTTACTCGAATGGGTTCTCTGTCCTTCCTGCTCAAGGCATCGGCTACCACATTTGCCTTCCCCAGGTGGTAACGAATCTCAAAGTCGTAATCATTCAATAATTCAATCCACCTACGCTGCCTCATATTCAGTTGTTTCTTATTAAATATGTGTTGAAGACTTTTGTGGTCGGTATATATAATACTTTTGACCCCATATAAGTAGTGCCTCCAAGTCTTTAATGCAAAAACAACCGCGCCTAATTCCAAATCATGCGTCGTATAATTTTGTTCGTGAATCTTCAATTGTCTAGACGCATAAGCAATCACCTTCGTTCGTTGCATTAATACACAACCGAAACCTTGCTTTGATGCGTCACAATAAATCACAAAATCATCATTCCCTTCAGGCAATGACAATATAGGTGCCGTAGTTAGCTTTTTCTTCAATAACTGAAACGCTTTCTCTTGTTCATCATTCCATTCAAATTTCTTCCCTTTATGCGTTAATGCAGTCAAGGGTTTTGCTATTCTGAAAAAGTCTTGGATGAACCTTCTGTAGTAACCAGCTAGTCCTAAAAATTGGCGTATGTGTTTCGGAGTTTTCGGGGTTTCCCACTTTTCAACAGTTTCTATCTTTGCCGGATCCACCTTAATACCTTCTTTGTTCACTATGTGACCGAGGAATTGAACTTCTTTCAACCAAAATGCACACTTTGAAAACTTAGCGTACAATTCTTCCTTCCTCAATACTTCTAACACTTTTCTCAAATGTTCACCGTGTTCTTGGTCATTCTTTGAGTAAATAAGTATGTCATCAATGAAAACAATGACAAACTTGTCAAGGTATGGTCCACACACTCGGTTCATAAGGTCCATGAACACAGCTGGTGCATTAGTTAAACCAAACGGCATGACCATAAACTCGTAATGACCGTAACGTGTTCTGAATGCAGTCTTTGGAATATCATCTTCTTTCACCCGCATTTGATGATACCCGGAACGTAAGTCAATCTTTGAATAAACAGACGAGCCTTGTAGTTGATCAAATAAGTCGTCGATTCTCGGTAGTGGGTAGCGGTTCTTGATGGTAAGTTTGTTCAACTCTCGGTAGTCGATACACAACCTGAATGTACCATCTTTCTTCTTGACAAACAAAACAGGAGCTCCCCACGGTGATGTGCTTGGTCGAATGAAACCACGCTCTAAAAGTTCTTGTAATTAGCTTTGCAGTTCTTTCATCTCGCTGGGTGCGAGTCTGTAAGGAGCACGAGCTATTGGTGCAGCTCCTGGTACAAGATCTATTTGAAATTCAACGGATCGATGTGGGGGTAATCCCGGTAATTCTTTCGGAAATACATCGGGAAATTCTTTTGCAATGGGAACATCATTGATGCTCTTTTCTTCAGTTTGTACTTTCTCGACGTGTGCTAGAACAGCATAGCAACCTTTTCTTATTAGTTTTTGTGCCTTCAAATTACTAATAATATGTAGCTTCGTGTTGCCCTTTTCTCCGTACACCATTAAGGGTTTTCCTTTTTCTCGTATAATGCGAATTGCATTTTTGTAACAAACGATCTCTGCTTTCACTTCTTTCAACCAGTCCATACCGATTATCACATCAAAACTCCCTAACTCTACTGGTATCAAATCAATCTTAAATGTTTCGCTAACCAGTTTAATTTCTCGATTCCGACATATATTATCTGCTAAAATTAATTTACCATTTGCTAATTCGAGTAAAAATTTACTATCCAAAGGCGTCAATGGACAGCTTAATTTAGCACAAAAATCTCTACTCATATAGCTTCTATCCGCACCCGAATCAAATAAAACGTAAGCAGATTTATTGTCAATAAGAAACGTACCCGTAATAAGCTCCGGGTCTTTCTGTGCCTCTGCCGCATTAATATTGAAAACTCTTCCGCGGCCTTGTCCATTCGTGTTCTCCTGGTTCGGGCAATTTCTAATAATGTGGCCCGGTTTTCCACATTTATAACAAACTACATTGGCATAACTTGCTCCGACACTACTTGCTCCGCCATTACTCGTTCCGACACCATTTGTTCCTTTCGTTCTATTAACCCCTGGTCCGTAGACCTCACACTTCACCGCGCTATGACCATTTCTTTTACACTTGTTGCAAAATTTGGTGCAAAACCCCGAGTGATACTTTTCACACCTTTGGCATAGCTGCTTCTGATTGTTGTTGTTGTTGTGGTTATTATTGTTGTTGGGATGATTGTTGTAGTTGCTGTTGTTGTTGTTGTTGTTGTTGTTGTTGTTGTTGTTGTTGTTGTTGGGCCGTTTGTTGTAGTTGCGATTGATGTTGCGATTGTTGGGATAATTGTTGCGATTATTTTTGTAATTGCTGTTGTTGTTGTATTGGTGATTCTTATCACCGTTTTCCTCCCACTTTCTTTTGAGTTGCTTCACATTGGCCTCTTCAGCAGTCTGTTCTTTAATTCTTTCTTCAATCTGGTTCACTAGTTTGTGAGCCATTCTACATGCCTGTAGTATGGAGGCGGGCTCGTGTGAACTTATATCTTCTTGGATTCTTTCCGGTAATCCTTTCACAAACGCGTCGATCTTCTCTTCCTCATCTTCGAATTCTCCCGGACACAATAGGAACAATTCTGTGAATCGTCTTTCGTACGTGGTAATATCAAATCCTTGGGTTCGTAACCCTCTAAGTTCTATCTTGAGCTTATTGACCTCAGTTCTGGGACGGTACTTCTCGTTCATCAAGTGCTTGAATACTGACCACGGTAGTGCGTACGCATCGTCTTGTCCCACTTGCTCTAGATAGGTATTCCACCATGTTAACGCAGAACCTGTGAAGGTATGCATAGCGTACTTCACTTTGTCCTCTTCAGTACACTTACTTATGGCAAACACCGATTCGACCTTCTTGGTCCACCGTTTCAATCCGATCGGTCCTTCGGTTCCATCAAATTCCAAAGGTTTGCAGGCAGTGAATTCTTTGTAGGTGCATCCTACACGATTTCCTGTACTGCTAGATCCAAGGTTATTATTGGTATGTAGCGCAGCCTGTACTGCGGCTATGTTTGAAGCTAGAAAAGTACGGAATTCCTCTTCATTCATATTCACGGTGTGTCGAGTAGTCGGTGCCATTTCCTTCAAAATAGTCAAATGGAACAAGTTAATCATACAGAATATTAAGATTAGTTAATAGTATTTCATAGCATAATATGAACTCATTTATAAAATCTTTTTCTTCATATTAGCATTTTATAAGTTTAAATTCGGGTAGTACCTACCCGTTAAGTTCATACTTAGTAGCTAATATACAATTCAACTACTACAATTCTATATGAAAAACTGATTATAATAATATTTCCCGTTCAAACTTTTATGCAATAATTTTACAAACTTACAATACCGCTTATTTTACATAAAGCATGAAATATAGCACACAATAACTTTGATACAAGATAGTTGTGAAGATAAATCTAGCTAGTACACAAGTCGTTCAGCAAAGGCAATAAAGACACGTAATTCATACGTCCAGAAACAAGTCATGCATTCTGGTTTTACTAGGACTACTTCCCATCCTTGGTCTTGTGGAACATAACCGTTATGGCCGTTGATAAGACAGCGTGTTGTAACGTCGTCAAAGGGACGAGGGTTACGTAATGTCCAACAGTCCCGTAACAATCTAAAAACCTCATTTCTTACCCCAATTACAGACTCCGTCACTTGTGGGAATGTTTTGTTTAATAGTTGTAGGCCGATGTTCTTGTTCTCACTTTGGTGAGAAGCGAACATTACTAATCCGTAAGCATAACATGCTTCTTTATGTTGCATGTTAGCCTCTTTTTCTAAATCACGAAGTCCAATATTCGGATATATTGAGTCAAAATAATTTCTTAACCCATTGCGTAAAATAGCATTTGGGTTCCCCGCAATATATGCGTCAAAGTAAACACATCGTAACTTATGGATTTCCCAATGTGATATCCCCCATCTTTCGAACGAAAGCCTTTTATAAACCAAGGCATTCTTGGAACGTTCTTCGAATGTCTTACAAACTGATCTCGCCTTAAATAGTTGTGCCGAAGAATTCTGACCGACTCTAGACAAGATTTCATCAATCATGTCTCCGGGTAGGTCTCTTAAAATATTGGGTTGTCTATCCATTTTGTGTTTTTATACTATAAAATAGACAAGAGTTAGATTCATAAAAAAAATACTTATTAATACAAGCAATTTTTACATATATCATAAAGCATAAGCACACTATATTACATATATTACACCACACGAATACAGCTATCTTATTCCGACTCGCTTGTTTCTTCTTCTTCGGTTTTGGTTCGTTTTGCCAAGTTTCTAGGGATATATGATGTTCCCCTAATACGAGCCGTCGTTGTCCACATTGGTTTAGAAAAACCTGGTGGTTTAGAGGTTCCCGGGTCATTGTTACAACTTAAGGACTTCGGTGGTTGACGATACATATAAAGTTCATCGGGGTTGGAATTAGATTTCTCTATTTTTATGCCCTTTCCCTTATTATTTTCTTTTGCCTTTTTAAATTCAGTTGGGGTAATTTCTATAACATCATCGGAATTCTCGTCGGAATCCGATTCATCGGAGAATTGGTAATCCTCCCAATATTTTGCTTCCTTGGCGGAAACACCATTGACCATAATTAACCTTGGTCGGTTGGTTGAGGATTTTATTTTACTTAACCGTTTTATTATTTCCCCCACCGGTTCCGATTCTTCTTCCGGTTCTGATTCTTCTTCCGGTTCCGATTCTTCTTCCGGTTCCGACTCTTCTTCCGGTTCCGACTCTTCTTCCGGTTCCTCTTCGGGAACTTGTGAATCAGTCCACGAATCATTCCAATTTACATTTGACTCTTCATTATTATTAGGTGAGTCAATGGGACTTGTTCTAGAGGTAGACATCTATCACATAATATCAAACACGTTAAGAGATTAATATATCACATAATATTCATATGTTAAAAATATATAGTTTCCAACAAAAATGTTAAGCAATCATTTTTAAAGAAAACACGATCGAACTCCAGACTCACTAATGCATCCTAACAAACTCGATAAGACACACTAATGCAAATTTTCTGGTTCTCTAAGACCAACGCTCGGATACCAACTGAAATGTCCCGTTCTTATTGATTAAAAACGTTCTATATTAATTGATTTCGTTGCGAGGTTTTGACCTCTATATGGGACGTTTTTCAAAGACTGCATTCATTTTAAAACAAACCTTAACCTTTATTTCATCAATAAAGGTTTAAAAAGCTTTACGTAGATTATCAAATAATGATAATCTAAAATATCCTGTTTACACACGACCATTACATAATGGTTTACAATACAAATATGTTACAACAAAATAAGTTTCTTGAATGCAGTTTTTACACAATATCATACAAACATGGACTCCAAATCTCGTCCTTATTTAAGTATGCGACAGCGGAAGCTCTTAATAATCACCTGAGAATAAACATGCTTAAAATGTCAACAAAAATGTTGGTGAGTTATAGGTTTATCCTATATATATCAAATCATAATAATAGACCACAAGATTTCATATTTCAATACACATCCCATACATAGAGATAAAAATCATTCATATGGTGAACACCTGGTAACCGACAATAACAAGATGCATATATAAGAATATCCCCATCATTCCGGGACACCCTTCGGATATGATATAAATTTCGAAGTACTAAAGCATCCGGTACTTTGGATGGGGTTTGTTAGGCCCAATAGATCTATCTTTAGGATTCGCGTCAATTAGGGTGTCTGTTCCCTAATTCTTAGATTACCAGACTTAATAAAAAGGGGCATATTCGATTTCGATAATTCAACCATAGAATGTAGTTTCACGTACTTGTGTCTATTTTGTAAATCATTTATAAAACCTGCATGTATTCTCATCCCAAAAATATTAGATTTTAAAAGTGGGACTATAACTCACTTTCACAGATTTTTTTTTTACTTCGTCGGGAAGTAAGACTTGGCCACTGGTTGATTCATGAACCTATAACAATATATACATATATATCAAAGTATGTTTAAAATATATTTACAACACTTTTAATATATTTTGATGTTTTAAGTTTATTAAGTCAGCTGTCCTCGTTAGTAACCTACAACTAGTTGTCCACAGTTAGATGTACAGAAATAAATCGATAAATATTATCTTGAATCAATCCACGACCCAGTGTATACGTATCTCAGTATTGATCACAACTCAAACTATATATATTTTGGAATCAACCTCAACCCTGTATAGCTAACTCCAACATTCACATATAGAGTGTCTATGGTTGTTCCGAAATATATATAGATGTGTCGACATGATAGGTCGAAACATTGTATACGTGTCTATGGTATCTCAAGATTACATAATGTACAATACAAGTTGATTAAGTTATGGTTGGAATAGATTTGTTACCAATTTTCACGTAGCTAAAATGAGAAAAATTATCCAATCTTGTTTTACCCATAACTTCTTCATTTTAAATCCGTTTTGAGTGAATCAAATTGCTATGGTTTCATATTGAACTCTATTTTATGAATCTAAACAGAAAAAGTATAGGTTTATAGTCAGAAAAATAAGTTACAAGTCGTTTTTGTAAAGGTAGTCATTTCAGTCGAAAGAACGACGTCTAGATGACCATTTTAGAAAACATACTTCCACTTTGAGTTTAACCATAATTTTTGGATATAGTTTCATGTTCATAATAAAAATCATTTTCTCATAAGAATAACAAGTTTATCATAGTTTTTAATTAACTAACCCAAAACAGCCCGCGGTGTTACTACAACGGCGTAAATCCGGTTTTACGGTATTTTTCGTGTTTCCAGGTTTTAAATCATTAAGTTAGCATATCATATAGATATAGAACATGTGTTTAGTTGATTTTAAAAGTCAAGTTAGAAGGATTAACTTTTGTTTGCGAACAAGTTTAGAATTAACTAAACTATGTTCTAGTGATTACAAGTTTAAATCTTCGAATAAGATAGCTTTATATGTATGAATCGAATGATGTTATGAACATCATTACTACCTTAAGTTCCTTGTATAAACCTACTGGAAAAGAGAAAAATGGATCTAGCTTCAATGGATCCTTGGATGGCTCGAAGTTCTTGAAGCAAAATCATGACACGAAAACAAGTTCAAGTAAGATCATCACTTGAAATAAGATTGTTATAGTTATAGAAATTGAACCAAAGTTTGAATATGATTATTACCTTGTATTAGAATGATAACCTACTGTAAGAAACAAAGATTTCTTGAGGTTGGATGATCACCTTACAAGATTGGAAGTGAGCTAGCAAACTTGAAAGTATTCTTGATTTTATGAAACTAGAACTTTTAGAATTTATGAAGAACACTTAGAACTTGAAGATAGAACTTGAGAGAGATCAATTAGATGAAGAAAATTGAAGAATGAAAGTGTTTGTAGGTGTTTTTGGTCGTTGGTGTATGGATTAGATATAAAGGATATGTAATTTTGTTTTCATGTAAATAAGTCATGAATGATTACTCATATTTTTGTAATTTTATGAGATATTTCATGCTAGTTGCCAAATGATGGTTCCCACATGTGTTAGGTGACTCACATGGGTTGCTAAGAGCTGATAATTGGAGTGTATATACCAATAGTACATACATCTAAAAGCTGTGTATTGTACGAGTACGAATACGGGTGCATACGAGTAGAATTGTTGATGAAACTGAACGAGGATATAATTGTAAGCATTTTTGTTAAGTAGAAGTATTTTGATAAGTGTATTGAAGTCTTTCAAAAGTGTATAAATACATATTAAAACACTACATGTATATACATTTTAACTGAGTCGTTAAGTCATCGTTAGTCGTTACATGTAAATGTTGTTTTGAAACCTTTAGGATAACGATCTTGTTAAATGTTGTTAACCCAATGTTTATAATATCAAACGAGATTTTAAATTATTATATTATCATGATATTATGATGTACGAATATCTCTTAATATGATATATATATATATATATATATATTAAATGTCGTTACAACGATAATCGTTACATATATGTCTCGTTTCAAAATCATTAAGTTAGTAGTCTTGTTTTTACATATGTAGTTCATTGTTAATATACTTAATGATATGTTTAATTATCATGATATAATGTTAACTATATATATAACCATAAATATGTCATCATTTAGTTTTTACAAGTTTTAACGTTCGTGAATCACCGGTCAACTTGGGTGGTCAATTGTCTATATGAAACCTATTTCAATTAATCAAGTCTTAACAAGTTTGATTGCTTAACATGTTGGAAATATTTAATCATGTAAATATCACTCTCAATTAATATATATAAACATGGAAAAGTTCGGGTCACTACAAGAGGGTACTATTTTAAATTTATATTTAGCGGGGCCTAAATCTTACTACTCCTTATAAGTAAGGGAAGTATTACCTAGAGTCGTATTTTTGAGATATCAGTAACATCTAACCTATATTGTAGCCTAAGATAGTTAGGGAGTAGTGAATATTTATTTTGGGATTTTCTAATTTATAAGATAGATAAAGTAAATGCGATAAAATTTCTAATCCAGATAAGGTTAAGTAAGCACATACTATGACTTCATCAGTTATTCTGCCGAGATTATGGAATGCTGGCTCAGGAATAGGCAGAGGCCTTGTATTCATTACACTGGTCCTAAACGCCCCTGTCATAAGACATGTCACTGGGTACTGCGTTAGGCTTGAAGATTCTGAATAGACAGCAACGTCCCTTACCCCCGACACCCGTGCAGTCTGACTACAGGCATACACGTTAAGATGGCTCATCCAATTGAGCGACTCAGTTGGGTGACGTATTAACATTCCAAAATGGTCTAAACTTTCTTAAGCATAATAGAATACATGGTTTACCATATCCGAGAGACGTGATGTGCTTCAATGCTTTCGTTACTGATTGGTAAAAGATAGTTAGGCCCTTAAAAAGAGTTCAACCATAAAGAACACCATGGCCAAGTCAAGTCTGACTTCCATGAACACGTTCAGTTATCCTAACGGTCCAATCCTTTATGTGTCTTAACAAACAGTTCCTTAATTAACTAAGAATCCCTCAAGCGGGGTGCAATTCTTGAGACTGCATTATGGTGCAGTGTACTGGTCAACACTAACCGTGTTCCATGGCCTTACTTAGCAGAGGTACAGCTTACAACAACCGATGTGCTTCAGCGTGTACGTACGAAGTTTATATGCTTGGTGACTACACTAGCATGGTCTGGGACCGACAATGTACTAAGGGTCTAGTCAGATGTTTCACTACGAAAGAGTCCTCAGTCGGAATCTAAAGCTCGATAGACTTACTATAACCGGTGTGCCTCGGTCGATCTTACGTTGTATCCGAGAGACTTCTCTTACCAAGGGGTGACACAGATAGTGTACTATGAATCGGGGTTCGCTACTTCCCAATAATAGAGCCTATAACTACGTTCTATTAGTTGGAAAAGCGATTGAGTTTAAAGCATAATTGGAAAGCATTTCAACAGCATACACAAACCATAATATTATTTCGGCATTATAGCTGCTTACATCATAGCATACACTAAAGATAACTACTCGCTAATCATGGCAATAATATCATAAAACATTATATAAGGTAAAGGATAGAAGTACCAGTAGATTAAACGAGTTCCGAATACAAAAGTGACAACTTCAAGACTCCAGACCGCTCCTAATACAATCTTCAGCGTTCGGGTCCGGGTACTTAATTTCCCGCTCGAAGGTGAGAAGGCCATGAAAGTATGACTAATATTGTACAAAAGAGAGAAAGAAGTAAATTGAAGTGTGTGTTGGAATGAATGACAAAGACCTTTTAAATAGACTTGGAATTTGCCAGCATACGCCTGGCAGGGCGTATGGCAGGGCGTATGGTAGCCCGTTTTTGGCCGGCCGTATGCAAGGCATGCCGTATGGTGGCTCGTGTGGTGGCACGAAAATGGCAGGCCGTTTCCATACTGGCAGGCCATATGGTAGGCCGTATGGCTTGCTGGTCAGTCTTGATTCCTTGGATCGTAGCTTGATTTCTTGTCTTTCACCGTTTTCGCTCTAGAATCTTCGTTTTAGCTCCGATTCTCTTGATTCTTTTTGCACCGCCTTTGTAATTACTTGTTCTTCAATTCTAACCGACGAAGTGGGTATTTTTCCGACAAAGTTCGAATCTTTCTTGTTTTTGGGCCTTAATACCGGGGTGAAAACGTGACTTTTTAGCCGATATCAAGAATAGCACGTGAACATTTTTAGCCCAAAGACTTATGTCCTGATAATTATTAAAACTACATTTAACTCATTAGTTTTCATTACCTAGTAACATGTCACCCGATGATTCAAAGATTTTTCACTCGATCTTTTTCAACTCGTAACCTCTGAAATACGAAAAACTATGTTTATCAAAAAATTTACACGTTGTTTATTTGTGCGGTCCTCATGAGATTTATGGACAAATGAAAGTAATAAAATTTTTCTGTCACTTATGCGATTTATTAAAATCATATATGTATGTATATAATTAAGTTAATAAATTTACCTTTACTTATTTTGGTTAGTACATACTAAGTTATACCTTTAAATTATTTAAAAATCGCTCCTGTATTGAGTTGTTTAACTTAAGTCAAATAGTTTTGTGCACAATGGTACACGTTGTACATACTTCTAAATCTACTAAGAACTTCGTTCCGTTTGTGTTGTCACATCAAACGTTTAAAGGTTTTTCAAAACTTCCTTGGTTGATTTTATTAAAGGTTTTCGTATTGGTCTACACCATGTATGGATCACACTTCTTCTCGTCCTCCGTTTAGGGATAAAGCTTACCATAAAGATCTTTGTTAAAAACTCTTGAGCCACTTTGGATGATAGTTTTATAAAATTTGATAGGAAGTCTTTGCGCTCGTAAAATTATCCTTTTAAGGTTAGACATGGCAAAAATGCGGGCCGATAAATCAGTTTTCTGAGGTACACTCAGTGGTCACCCCATTGTAGGAAAGGCACTAGGTGGGTTTCTACTCTCACTATTTCACGGCTAATCGCAACACCCTCGTAAACATCATCTCTATGAATCAGTATATTGAGGTACAAGAAATCGTTTTTATCCTTTTCACTTGGAGTAAACCATTCTTTATGACCAAGGGTTCACGTATCTTCTCATCCGCGCATCCCCTTAAGTATAAGGATAAACTCAGAACAAACCACTCGAAGTGTTCACTCTCGATCAAAGATCACACCTTTCGTGCGATTTTCTTTTGGAAATGTAATATAAGATACTTTAAGAATCTATGAATCTTGTTATCCTCATGGAAGGGAACTGCTTAAAACATCTACGACACTGATGTGGTTACTCTATATATTTCTTCCTTCGTTGGTTGCAACTATATGTTGCTCTAGCCGATGTTAACCATAACTTCAACATGTAACTGAAAGGATATAGTTACATTCGGGAACTATGCTTTCGTTCCATCCAAGGATAAGTTCACATGCAGTATGTTGTGATCACCATGTTTTCCATTCTATCTGTCAGTTTTGTATTGAGACATAAGCGCTCGATGTTTTAGATGAGTTTAGTAACATTCATGATGTATTTCATGCATCCAGCTTACTGAAGATGCCTGTAAAGCTAAAAACATCATCTTTCCTTTTGTGGGTATATATTCGGATGACATATTCATGTTAGCAAGAAACGAAATCAATTGTTGATCTCTTAGGACAAGAGATTTAATTAATGGCATATACCTATTCTTACTTTTATATGCCCAAGTACCTTTCAAGGTAAATAACTCACTTCTGAGCCCACGAGTCTCTCGGAACTTCGATACGCTTCTTCTTCTTCAAATTTGGAACCGTTGTTGGTCACTCCTCAAAATTTCGGGACGAAATTTTCTTTCACGGGTGGGTAATGTAACGACCCGACTTTTTCGACTTATATTTTTGTGCTCTATACTTTCACGAATCTGCGTATATATGCGTACTGAGCTAGTTTATGCTCTGTGATCTTATTTCATGATTAATTACTTTCGTTGATACCTTACAACGTGCTATTAAGTGTTTAATCACTTAACTTGATCCTCGAATACTTTTACGACCGTTAGTGTCACTTGACGTTTAAAGCGAGCTACATACTTGGTACACGTTTAACTTTCATCATAACCGGAATATTATGACTACGTAATACTAATTGATATTTTCTAATGAAAATTACTTGGCTTATTGGTTGCTTAATTACGCTTAGTAATTTACTAATGCACACTAGTTATCTTAATGGACTTCCATGGCTTAACCTACTCAAGTAATGGACTTATTTAGTGGACTAATTAATGAACTAGTTAGCCCATGAAACATAAGACAAAACCCATTAAGACATAAGACAAAGATTAAGCATGCTTATGTACTATACTTACATGTTTTTAACCTTATGTCCCATGCCACCCAACATGTACCTACACCACCATGTACCACCACCCATGAAAAGTAAATGGTCACCCCTCCCTTGCTCCCCAAACCGTCGGCCTACACCAACCATAGCCACCATTCCATTTTTTTTTAAACTTCACTTCATTCTCTCATTTCATTTCACAAAAACACACACAACATTTCTCTAGTTCTTCTCTCTAAATTTTCTCTCTAAATTACTTGAAGAGCTTGTAAGTTTTAACTTTAATTCTTCTTCTTTTTTTGCTTCTAAAACCGTAAATCATCATCATTTTCATTATTCTTGGATTTTGGTTTTTATAACTTGAATCCTTATGTTATCTTGCAATCTTTAATCACTTGTATGATAAAGAATCAAGAACAAGGATCAAATCTTTGTAGCTTTTGGTTCTACATGAAACTTGTAATGATCTAAGGTACAATTTACTTTAAGATCCTTTTTATGTTCAAGTATTGGAACTTTAAAGTTCATTTTATGAAGATTCAAGCTTGTAACTTGATATCTCTTTATGTAAAGAATACAAGCTTGAACTTGTTCATCTTTAACTTTAAATTTATCATTTATGCTTATGAAATTCGATTTATATATGTTCTTGGTCAAAGATTTATGTGTTAACTTTGATCTCATGAATCTTGTAACCAAAGTCTAACTTTGAATGTTCAAGAACAAGAAAGTTTAAGCTTCCTAATTTATAACTTTGACTCATCTAAAGTTGATCTAAGTTATGTAACTTATGGTCATCTAACTTGTTAAAACAAGAGTTCATTGATTTGTGTTCATTTTACTTTACAAGATCTAAGTTTCATAACTTATGGTTGTGTAAAAGTTGAAAGTCTAAGTGCTATGACTTAGGGTTTCACCAAGAACATAAGATCTAGAATTTTATTCTAAGATCTTTAATGTTTAGCTAAGATCTAAGTTCTATAGCTTAAGGTCTTGCTTATTTAGTTGGATTCAAAGTTTACAGCTTAATAGGACTTGTATTTGTGTTGAAACTAAGAAATTGATGTAACTTTGGTTCATCACCTTGCTCAAACTCTCACATGAGTTGTATTTTATTTTTTAGACTTGACTTTGTGTGTTTATGGTTAAACCTTGGTTAAAGTGATGCTAAAGCATCAAGATTTGTACACTTGAGGCTTATACGCATCAAAGATGATAATCGTGATGAGCATCAAACACCAAGAAACCCACCGGAGCACTTGTTTACTATTTTTTAGGGTCTGATCAGACTCCTGAGCTTCTGGAAAAGTTGATTTCCAGATATTTCGGTTCAAGTGTATG
Organism: Rutidosis leptorrhynchoides; assembly: GCF_046630445.1. Classification (NCBI taxonomy): domain Eukaryota; kingdom Viridiplantae; phylum Streptophyta; class Magnoliopsida; order Asterales; family Asteraceae; genus Rutidosis; species Rutidosis leptorrhynchoides. The sequence continues at coordinate 273,948,106 of NC_092339.1, read as the reverse complement.
ACTTTTTGTTTAAGACTCGCCTAAATCCGATATACGGTTTAGGATTTTTAGCCTCCCGAAAGTCACTACGCCTTTGTAACGACGTGCTGAAAATTCTGACCTACTTGCGCTTGAACCGTCGCCACGGTCAAACGACATCGAGTTAGGTTCTGAAAATTGGATAGCGGTTATAGGACTCACATACGGAGCCTTGGCCACTGATCGCGCGTCATTTCAGTTTGTATAGAGGTCGTAGAAGCTGAACGAATTCAGCCTTTGTTTCGATCTCTTTTTTTGATTGAAAACTTACTTTACTTTTTACGTACGATGATGATGATGATGATGACACTTAAGACTTAACTTATGTATTTTTAAACCCTTTGGGACAATTTACTAACCTAGTAACCTTTGACTTAGGTTGAGGACCTTTTTGGATCGACCAACTTACTTGTTTAGACCGAGTTACTACTTGCTTACATTGTCGTATCGATTTTACCGCACATTCACTGTGAGTTATAGCTTCCCTTTTTACCTTACTATTTTTGGGACTGAGAATACATATGCTATTTATGTTTTACTTACTAGGCACGAGTACTTAAACTTTCTATATGTGTGGGTGATATAATAGCATAAATTTTCCCCTTAGCTCAGTAACGTTTAGTCATTGGTTTATGAACCAATGAACGCGAATCTTAGATATGGATCCATAGGGTTTGACATCCCCACTCGGGCTAGTCGTGCTAGCATTTAACAGGTGTTTAATACTTCAAGAACATAAGCACTCGTCAAGTGTACTTTTAGGGGGTATTATTACGTTAAGTTAGTTACCGGGTGCCCACGGATAAGCATATACTTTATCATACGGATTTGAGATACTGTTTTGGATACAAAATCTCGTGGTCTACATTACATTACTGATTACAAACAAACTATAGCTCACCAACATTCGTGTTGACTTTTTAAGCATGTATTTCTCAGGTTCTTAGACGTTGTTGCTTCCGCTGTTAGACTTGCTGTTATAGTCTTGGTGTTATAGACTTACTGTTACAGACTCGCTGTGTTAGACTTCCGCTGCATTACTTAGAGATGTCTCAATCATGGAACTTTTACTTTGCATTCACAACTTATGTTACATTTGAACAATGGTTTGTAATGACCCTTGTGTCACGTACTTATGTTAATGCTCTCTATTCATAGAAGCACGTTATCTTTGTAAAATATTTGACGTTGGTAAAGACGTCACCTTTTCTTGAATGCAAAACTTGTTTTAAAACAGCATGCAGTATTGTACCATGTAATGGACCTGTTGTTGATGATTCGTACACGTTGATTTTGTACGGGGCGTCACAGCTCACTCTCTTGATTCGTGGAACTTTTTCCACCAACTTCACATGACGTCCGATAAAGTGTGGGGGAGGACCACCCCGATAAGGAATGTTAAGAAGACGGGGACGAGTCAAGACAAAGACTCGTTAATCAAAATCAAAGCAAAAGGGATGTTTGGTGATGCGGGTTTGATAAGATAACTTCATGCAATTTGATAATCACTTGTGGAAATGGCCTTTGTTCTCGGGTATCTCTATTTCTTCCCCATTTTCATTTTTTCCTCTCGAATTTATTATTTTATTTCGATTTCATGTATTGAGGGCATTACATGATCTCAAGTGTAAGGGGAGAGATAAATTCTCGTGGACTTATTTTTATAAGATTATCACAAAATTTTAAAATTTTCCAAAGTGACTTATTGAATTAAATGAAAATTTTTGGTCAAATAAAGTCATAACTTACCTTTTAGGGTGAATCAACTCCACCCTTCTTGTGGAAGTAATGTCTTCCTTTGTTTTTGCAAAAGTTCAAGTAGGAGTAAAGTCTCCCACTTACAAATGATCCATATGCTTAAGTTAAATTTTTTTAAGGAAATCAAGGTTGTTGCATGGAAGTAAAGTCTTCCATGTGTCTTTCAAAACTCAAGTGTTTAAAGCTATATGCTTTAACACTTCCGGATGAGTCAAGTCCATCCGTGATAGGGAGTCAAGTCTCCCGAATGTCATTTCACTTGGTGTGGGAGACTTCCTAATCCACACCATTTTATATTGACATTGGTTATCTCATCATTTCACGATTTTTCAATTGATATATCATACCGTGGGAAGATGACCTACCGAGCTTCACCGTATACTATCTTCTTAATGAAAAGCAATGGCTTTGAGCTATTGTTGCTAGACAGCACACGCCATAGCCAAAAGCTATGGTACACATGTGCTATCAATTAACGGAAAGGTAGTCACTATGTGACGATCGCTCCAAATCCATATGGACGAATACGTCATTCATCGATTTCATTGCGAGGTATTTGACCTCTATATGGTACGTTTTACAAACATTGCATTCTTTTGAAAAGACACACCATAAATGAATATTTAAATCCAAGGTTTTCAACATCTGATGATTTCTACATATAGACAATCACCGTAAATAATAGTTTACACTAATACTTCAGTTGACAATGCAGTCAAAATAGATACATGGTGATGATTTTGTAAATGCAACGTTTTCTCGAATAAATCATGTATGACTCCATGCACATAGCTTGTAAAATATATAAGCAAACAGCGGAAGACTTCTAGGGAACCTGAGAATAAACATGCTAACAAGTGTCAATACAAAGGTTGGTGAGTTCATAGTTTTAATGTTTCGCATAATCTGTATATAAAGGTGGATCACAAGATTTCAGTTGTTTCATCCAGAAACGTTTATCAAAATATTCTACGAAATTGAGCACCATGGTAACTAAACTTTAACGTATATATAATAAGTACCCCCGTTTTAACATACATGCAACCAACATGTACAATACAAGCAAACCAACGTGTACTAAACTCAAATAGAATACGTCTGTTTTATAGTTTAGGCTAGGGTTTCTATACCTGGAACAGACGGGGATGTCAAGCCCTATGGATCCATATATAACTACTCGCGCCCACCAGTTCTTATAACCGGAAGTTACTAGTTACCAAAGCTAAGGGATTTTCGGTTCAAACTCGGTGTAGAATTTATTATGTACTTGTATCCATTGTGTTTAAAATGAAGTGCATGTATTCTCAGCCCAAAAATATAGATTGCAAAAGCAAATAAAAAGGGAGCAAATGAAACTCACCTTAGCAGCACATAAAGTCGTTCACCGAAATGTGACTGAAACTCAGAATACCAAATAACCGTAGATCTTAACCTGGAGAACATATGTTGGTCAATAAATGTCTGTCAAGCTAGGTCAGGTCATACTGTATCACAATCCTAATGCTCGAGATCGACATACAAAATTTATCAAAAGTCGTTTCAACAAGTTAATCTGACTCAATACTATAGTTGAATGATCATGGCAATCGAAATATTTTAACATTTTACATAGCTTCCCAATACTTGTAAAATTAGACTATAGTTTTTATAAGGCTTTAAAATATGATAAAACAGTCAATTTTGACAATTGTTCAACAAAACGAGACGTGCCTTATATAAGGATTCATTTACTCGGCTGGTAATATTTAAAAATCCACTTTATCAATCTCATAAACAAGTTGTTTAAATCTTAATTGCAGATTCAAAAGCATTTTCAATTAACGTCAATCATAATTCAGTTGATTATATCTTTTAATTTGTTCATCGAAATTACGCGATTTCTAAATGAAAAGTTATTGATTTTTCGCCAGCTTTTCAAAAACATGCATATCATATACTTTTTATCAGTAGCATATGTATCAAATTCGTGATTCATCATAAACTATCTATTGACAAAATTAAAGCATACAAGCATGCATAAACATATATACTCGAGCACTAGACATGGATACATTATTAAATATATAAAAGATAAGATATGAATGCTCACGTATCAATATTGTGATTCAATATTGCAGGAAAGTACATAGACATAACGGAGATAATAAACACTAGGTTTGACTTGCGAACAATACCCATGAATATTACCCATAACCTCCATAGCTATAACCCATAGTTTCCTTAGCTCTATCCCGCTCAAAAAGCTTGTTTTGAAATCGTTCGAGCATACTCTCGTCGTAATATTTTATGTATAATACTACTAATAATAATACCCCTAACTATAAGATTAATAATAATATTAATCTTAAGTATAATAATAATAATAATAATAATAATAATAATAATAATAATAATAATAATAATAATAATAATAATAATAATAATAATAATAATAATAATAATAATAATAATAATAATATAAATATAAATATCAGAGAGAGTGAGATGTATCGTGTATGTGTGTGTAAACTGAACCAAACTCGAACCAATTTATAGAACCTCGCCTGTCCCAGCCTTCCATGAGATCGCATGGCTGGGAAGGCATAAGCCCATGCGATCGCATGGCACTTGTGTTCAGCTCATTTTTGTTTAACTTCTAGTTTGTAGACATATTATTTAATTATAAATATAATATATTTAATTTATATAATTAATTATATATTATATTAAATTCACGTGCATAGTTGACTTGTAATTTTTGTTCCGATAAGTCGTACATCGTCACTCGACATATGTCCCGGTTTCGATTTTTCGAACGTCCTTTCGTACACTTAGAAAACATGTACTTTACGTTTCGCGACTCGTACATTTGTCAAAATATAGACTTAAATTATCCATAAACTATATCACTCGAAATATAACTTATACATTTGAGTGTTTTGATCATTTACTTCTATAAATCATCGTCTCGTTGTTTACAACAATAATAGTATTATCAAACGTTTTATAACCAAGTTAATATATATTCGATAAACACTTTTTAAATACACTTCGCAAGTTATTCATACAATTAATATTCCAACTTATCATATATATTCGAATAGATATTTAAATCAATAAGTTTAATACACAGTATCAAATAATTAATACTTTGTTACGCTTTCAAGTTATAGTGTATATATGTATCTATTTACATATAATTGTTCGCGAATCGTTGAGAATAATTGAAGGGTAATTGAACATATGAAAGTAGTTCAAAAATATTGAGATTCAGTTTTACAGACTTTGCTTATCGTGTCGAAAACGTTAATCATACAAAGATTAAGTTTAAATTTGGTCAGAAATTTCCGGGTCATCACACACTACATCCTACCTTTTCTCAATATAAGCATAAAAGCTTGTTATGTGGGAAGTAGACGAGTGAATAAAAGCTTTAAGCTTTGACACTCCCGGGAGAGTCGAGTCCTCCCAACATTTCATTTTGGAAGTCAAGTCTTTCAAACTTGGAAGTAAATTCTTCCAAGTTGTATTGTGTTTCCAAGCTTGGGAGTAAAGTCTCTCAAGTTAAGCTCGATCTCAAAAAGGCCTAAGCTTGGAAGTAAAGTCTTCCATATTGCTAAAGGTTTCATCTTTAGTGTTTCAGAGTGATTCCCAACCACTCATCAAGGAAGTAAAGTCTTCCAAATTATGGAATTGATGGACCTCTTATTTAGCTACGTGGGGCCTTAATTCCACGACCCTCCGTCAATGCTTTCGCCCTACTATGAGAGAAACCATAGAGTTTTGATAGAAATCTTGATGAGTGTCGGTCATCCCGAACCCAGGATAACCTATAAAGGTGGGGTACCCAGTCCCTTACCTTTGGCACACTCACCTTAACCTAAAATTTTGATCATTGATGTTTTGGGGGCATGGAGGTGGAAGAGGGATAGCCATTGCGGGGTGAAGAGGTGAGTACATTGTTGGGTAGACATACACTTTATGCTTGATGAGATCTTTGGTTGGATTGTGATTCTTGAGATATTTATGATTCGTATACACTTGGGGTACATTTGGGATCATTTTGGATACACTTTGAGATTTTCATCATGATTTGGAGCTTATTGCATACATTTGGGTATTTTGGGTCACTTTGCATTGGTTTGGGTTAGACTGGGAAGCTTTTGGGTAATTAAAGTTATTTTGATGGGTAATTTTGTAATTTGATGGCTATCCCACGAATACTATATTGTTGATCAAAGTCAAAGAAGGTCAAAGGTTGATTTGAAGAGTTTTGTTGCTTGATTGGTGCTAGTTAGGAATTTGATAGTTGCTTGCTAGAGGTTTTTCTTTGTTTTGATACTTGGTGATTTTAGACCTTCTAGAAGCTTGGTGTGAAGTTTTTGAATGATATTGGATGATGGATGAAGATTTAGTATTAGGCTTAAATTTGAGGGTTTTAAGTGGAGTTTGTTGAAGGTGTGAAGAAGATTGTGGTGTGTGAAAGTTTAAATTTGAAGACTGTTGAGATGACTTGAAGACAATTCCTTGAAAGTCAAACTTGGTCAAAGTCTTGGAAGTCATAGTTTTAAAGCTAGAAGAATTGATGATTGAAATTGTTTTTGTTTGAAGATTGTTGAATGCTTAATGATTAGCAAGAATCGTTGAGGTAAATCATTGAAGTTTGTCAAGTATTTATGAGATTGTGCTTGAAGGAGTGAAAAGTTGAAATGACCATACTTGAAGTTGCAAGTTTAGTCAAAGTTGGTCAACATTCATGAAGATGTGATTAGGTTTAGGGTTGCTTGAGGATAAGCAAGACTCAAGTGTGGGGGATTTGATAGTGCTCAAAATATGCATATTTATCCTCGCACTATCTTTCTCGTTTTGTTGGATTTTGAAGAGTTTAGTGATTAGATGTGTTGGTTTGGTGTTTAAAAGATGGTTCAAGGAAAAAATAGTCCAAAAGTCCAAATTTATGCAAAATATTCAAGATTTGAGCCTAAGAAATGAACCAAGTAAAGTTTTGGAGTGAAAATAAAGTTCTGGGGTTAAAAGCGGCACTCCTAAGGTCAAAAGCGGCGCTCCTATGTGCTAAAATGTGTATTAAAAATTCAGTGACCAAAAGCGGCGCTCTCAGCCTAAAAAGTGGCGCTTTCAGGTCAAAAGCGGCACTCTTGTCTATTGCGGCGCACCTAAAAGCGGCGCTCCTACTCTATTGCGGCTCTCCTGACGCTGATTCAGCCCAAAAATTCAGCCGACCTATAAAAGCATTTTTTGGGGAGTGAGAGATCTGCAACTTAGGCCCCTTTTGGAACCCTAAATGGGTTCCAATCATGATTCCCTCAAGATCAACGCCTAATTTCATGTTCTAAGTCAAAGATTAGTGAAGCTAGAAGCTAGATCTCCATCATCCATCTCCATTTTTGTAATCTCTATCATTTTTAACACTAGGTCTTCTCCAATTTAGTTGTAATGATGAATGTTCTAGTTTTAATTGATTTTGCTCTTGTTTATCTCATGATTATAGCTTAAATTACTTGTGTTTACTTGATTTGTAAACTTGATGCTTAGATTTTACCCTAATTTATGATTTGGGTGTTTAAATGAGTTGATGATTATTGTGCTTGATTGATGACCCATTGCTATGCATTGTTTTAGACTTTACTTTGATTTTATAGATTGTGTAGCTCTCTTAGTGATTTGAGAAGTGGATCAAATTATGCTTCAACACCTTAGGTGATCTAGATAACTAGGTTGAGAATTTGAAGTGATTGTGTTATTAGTTTATGTTGGTTTTCAATTGGTCTTTAGTCAACATAGTGGTGTTTTATTATCTTAAGTGATTTTGATAGTTAAAGGATTTTAAGTGATTTTAATCCAAAATCTAGTCTCAATGATCTCACTCAAAACATAGTTTGATCTTATGAAATGAGTCTACGTGAGTTAACGAATTTCATTTGGTTGAGGTTTTATGGAAGTTGACGAATGAAAATGAAACTATATGTTTGAACATAGTTGTGTAATGAATGAATTGGATAAACCATGGCAAAAGGTGGTGTAAGTAACTAGAGGGGGGCTGAATAGTTACTTAATATCTTTTTAACACTTTTTCGATTGATCACCGAATTAGATTAACTTTGATCAACCAATTCAACTCAAACTTGATGTGTGTAGTGTATATGTTCAAAATGAGAAATGTAGTAATGTAAAGAACATAGACACAAGGATTTATAGTGGTTTGGGTGGATGGGTGGATGTTAACTAATCCACCTTAATCCACTCCCCGATTACACTAATCGGGATTTGTTGCTTCACTAAGCACTTTTCTCCAAACCCGGTGGAGATCCGATTTACAAGTCTTCAACTTCTTTGGTAGACAACAAACCTAATCTTTCTATCCCTTTGAAAGATCAACTCCAACCTAGATCAACTTGTCTTCACCTTGGACAAGTATTAATCTCCAAATAAGATTAATCAACTTCCTAAGTCCCTTTAAGGAAGTAGATCACTAAGCTAGCCTATGCTTATACTAATTGAAGTTACAAGACTTATACACTTTGTAATGATGATCCTAAGACAATACTAGGACATACATTACACTAAGTAAACTTACAAGATTAATGATTTTGATTAGTAAGTTTACAACAACCAAATTCTATATCTATAAGATTATAGAATCTTCTCTTGCTTGATCACATTTGAGTAATAATTTGAGACCTTGTGATCTCTGGAAATAAGCTTTTGAAATACGAAAGAGGGTCAACTTCAAATACTCTTCAATGCTTGCCTTTTATAGTAGGATTCAAAATATAGCCGTTGACACACGGTTGCCAGCACGGTCGACCGTGGTTTGACCGTGCGTGCTCCAGTTCAAAATTAGTATCCATTGTATAGCCGTTTGACTCAAATTTGAACACCACATTTTGGCACCTTTACTCCTTCTAGCACCTGCAAAAGAAACCAAACATCCTATAAAAGTACTATATGCATTAATTGTGAGATTTGGTCTTATTGCATGAAAGTGACATAACACTCCATTAGTGGTAAACCCAACATTCTTGGAGAAGTGTCTTGATTGATATTTTGGGAAATCTCATATTGGTCAAGACTTTGTTAGTCACTTTAATGCATTTGGTTAAATTCTAAAGACTAGTCAATATGTCATTAACTTCCTAGTTTCAATTAATCACAAGTCATGTTTATTTTAAGCTTAGGTAGATTAATTTAATGATGTCTTTCTAAGATGATCATTAAGTATATAGAGACATCAAAGTTAAGTCATACTTGAACAAGCAATCACAATTTGTTACTTAGACAAGACCAAGTGAACAATTGATCATAATTTCATTGTGAACCAATTTACACTTAATTTATTGGAGTAGACTAGTTACTTGAATCCTAACTAGTAAGCACATAGCAAGCATGTTAATCAAGTTGACAAATAATATTGCTTTAAACATACATATATTTCGACGCAATATCATTTATATTTCATAGGCTTTTACTGTTTAAGAAGACATTCGATTCATATTTTACGAAGAAAATGACAAAAGTAAACACGAGCTTAAAGTTTGAAGGAACGACGATAAACGACGGATTTAAACCAAATATATATCGAGATAACGTTTACCCGAATGCAATTTTAAGATGATCGAAGAAAAAGAGTTCAAATGAAAGTTCCAAGTCAATATACGTCAACACGGGGTCAACAGAGAACAAAAATAGAAATAAAAATAAAAAAAACTGCCGTTTACTCTTACGCGAAACGCGTACTTCTATACGCGGAACGCGTAATGTTGTTGCTCTTACGTGAAACGTGTGAACTACTACGCGAAACGCGTAATGTTGAGGCCAAATTCAGATTGGATCTACACATGGGCCGGTTACTTTTTATTAAAATATGTATTCTTTATCATACTTTTACAGATACACAAGAATATTACAGTTCAAACGATTGGCTACCTACCACTTCTCAATACTATACATACGGAGTACTGAACAGAAGAAAAAAAAGGAGAGATATATCACAAAAATTAATCATTTTACTAGTGTCTTTGTTTATTTTCTAGTACTCGCGTATCATTTAATTTTTCAGTTTCAATAAATTTCAAGTTTCAAGATTTAGGATAGTTTCAATATTAAGGGTGTATTGTTCGTGATTAAGGTTATTATTGTTCGAGTGAAGGGGTGTTGTTATTGTAATTTTCTACTATTTAAAGTTAATGAAAGTGAAGATTTTTCGTAAGTTTATTCTATTAAAATTATCGTTATCAATTTTTATCGTTATTATTATGTTTGTATATTTATATTTTTATGTTTACCCTAGTGTAATGAGTAGCTAAGTTTCTATAGTGTTTGCTTAAATGTAGAGCCCTAGTGAAATGGATTGTTATCATTTGTAAATATTAAAATGTAACTTAAGTATTTTTAATATTGAGCCTAATTAAAAGAACCATTATTATGTAATTAGATATTTAATCATTGTCACTTAATTTATCAGATTCAAATTACGAAAGTTATTTTTATTCATATAAATTAAGCTTCAACATTAAAAAATGATTTAGACGAACTTATGAATAAGTTATTAACACTAATTTAGAAATAAAGTTCGGTGGGTTGGGTAATATCATTAGTTATATAATAGTGAAATTGTAAAAAGGGAAACCGTTACGATTTAGGTTTTGGCAAAAGTCAAAACTAGGTTAGGTCTCAATTTAAATACTTTGGGAATAGTAACTATCTAAATAAGATCAAATGAAAATTAGATTTAATTTAGTTAGTTGAAACTTTATATATTCGAAAGAAAATATTAAGTTGTATACTAAAACATTTTAATAGGACTTAAATTTAAAACAATCCATGGATCTAGAGGTGAAATATTTAAGTGAACACTCCCATTTATATATTGCAAATAATTATTATTATTATTTTTTACGTATTAGTATTCAGAAAACTAAAAATTTAAATTAATCTCCTTTAGCTAAATACTATTGTTTTGTCACATCGGATAAAACATACGCGGATCGTGTATAACATTACACGAAACGCGTAGTCCCAAAACATACGCGGAACGCGTATACAGACACGCTGTCACGACCCTAGTTTTTCCGTTATCTTTTACCGTTAATTATTTAACGACCGTTAACTGTTAATTGGGTTACGTCATTTCATGACCTATATTATTATTTTAGTAATAATATATTAATTATTATGTGTTATGTGAATATATGTATTCATATTTTAAAACGTACGTTTATACGAATCGCGGATTTCTGTCCGGCGAATCTTTTCGGTTTTTAAACCAACGGAAGCGTTTTTGGGATATTTAAATCCTAATTATTTTAAATATGATATTTTAAGATCATATTATTATATAGTGTATTTATATTTATTTTTCGTCGCGCGTTTGTTATCTTTCTGAATTTTTAATCGCGTAAGTGCGTTTTCGCGTTTCGGGTTTCGTTCGGGCTTTCGGGCCACAAGGTTTCTTCCATTTATCAACTTGGACCACCATGGGGCCCACCCCATCCCAATTTCGGCCGAAACCAAGGGGGGAGGGAGAATACTTCCCATATTTCTTTTTTTTAGCAATTTATTTTATCACTTCCTCATTTATCTAACCTAAATTCTATTTTGCTCTCTTCTCCTCTTCCCTTGTCCCCTAGCTATTGCCTACCACCACCATAACACCATCATCTTCATCAATTTTCATAGCTTGGATCAAGGATTGTTATACATCAACGCGTTCCTCGTTCCGTTCTCTACGCGATTATACTTCTCGTTTCTTGATTAGGGTATAAACCCTAACCCTAGAACTTTTAATTTTTCCTTACTTTTCTGTATTTTGATGATTTATTAATAGTATGATGATTATTAGTTGTTGTAATGTTGATTGTATGCGTAGAATTGCTCGTTTACATATGTTTTCGGTTTGATATAATCTGGACAGCAGATTTTTCGTGTGTTTCTGAATTTGTAACTGATATAAAAGTTAAAATAAAGTATATAAATGAGTTCCTCTCATCAAGACATTAATTTTAGACACCGGATTCATGTCGTTTCGATTCCCGGAACCCTAGTTATGATCAAAGTGGTATTTTGTTAAGATTGAATGTGATTTTGGTATGGACCAGGTTTGGTCCGACTTTGTGACCATATTTGGTGACTTTAGGGTGTGTTAGTGTGTTAGGACTGATGGTGGGGCGAACTTTCATATTCGGGTCATCTCAATCCGAGCCACGAATCACCCGTTACGTCCAAAACACGTTTTTGATTGAATTGAAGTTGCAAGTAGTGTGTTGGCTGTATAACACGACTTGTGGACTGTTCTTGGGGTGCTCTTGAGTGTACCAAAGTGTCGGGTGGTTTACTTAGGTGGAGATATATGTAAGGCTCGCCGAAAACCGACACCCGGGGCTCAGGATACGACCCGATGAACTTTTGATTTAAAACTTTTGATTAATTATTAAACTTAGGATATAAATAATGGATTTCATTATAATTTAATTACTTATGATAAAAAAAAAGTAATTATTATTATTTACAACTTATGATATATATTTATTATATCATTTAATTAATACTTATGATTTAATTAACATTTTAATTAAACATATGATTAATAATACTTCATTATTAATGGAAAATACTTATGATAAGTATTAAACTTATATTATGAGATTATTATAATAAGACTTATAATAAGGATTAATTAATTATTTAATTATTATAAGACTTAGTTATTATTTAATTATAATTTAATTATTAAAATTAAATACTTATGATTTAATAGTTATAATTAGAAACTTATGATATGATTAATAATTCATTATTAATTAATAATACTTATGATATGATTTAAAATTTATTATTAATTAATAATATTTATATTATGACTAATATTTAATTAATTAATTAAATACTTATGTTATATTAATTATATCATTTAAACTTATATTAACTTTAATAGTTCATTTTAATTTAATAAAACTTATGTTATGACATAATTAGACATATTTAACTTTAATAAACGTTATAACATATATTATTACTATAACTTACACTTTTAAAATTAACGTTGACTATGTTTGACCAAGGTTGACTTTTGAGTTGACTTTCGGTTGACTTTGACTTTCAGTTGACTTTTGTTGACTTTCTAATTAAGGAAACTTTCCTAACATATAAACTTTCCTAAAATAGAAACTTTCCAAAAATAGAAACTTTCCAAAAATAGAAACTTTCCAAAAATAGAAACTTTCCAAAAATGGAAACCTGCTAAAAATAGAAACTTTCTAAAAATAGAAAGTGTGTGTCCGTAAGCTGTTCCGATTAAACCGATGCATATTGAGTATTGTTCTTTGACTACTTGCAACATGTACAATAGCTATCATACTAAGACTTGACCTAAGTTAGTTATTTATATCGACCTGCTTTATTTATAGGTCGGCGTTGTGATCATTCCTGATCACTGTACTACATTTGCTGTTCGCTTAATTGTGTTGGTTACTTCATTACTATTAAGGTGAGTTATAGTCCCGTTTTTACATACTTTTCAAAGTATATTTTTGGGATGTGATTACATGCATTTTATTTCACGTTTAGACACAAGTGATAATTAAATTTAAATTATTCATTGTGAGTTGGACAAAAATATTCCCTAGTCTGGTAACTGTAATCATTGGTTTCTACCGGTGAACGCGAATCCTACAGATAGATCTATCGGGTTTGACAACCCCATTTCGAGCTAGTCGCGCTAGCAATTTATAATCAGAATGCTTAGTACTTCGTATTTTGTTGTAGATACACTGTCCAGTGTATATTTTTATTGTGTTTGGCAAGGGTAAATAAAGGGTTAAGTGGTTACCAGGTGGCTCATTGATAATGGAATAATGTTTAATGTTTTCTAACATCTTTAAATCTTGTGGTCTAAAGTTTATTCAATTATTTAAACCTATAATTCACTCAACCTTTGTATTGACAGTTTACTCGCATGTTTTCACAGGTACTTGAGTTTATGTGATGCTTCCGCTGTGTTTAGAAGAGTCTGCATGCATTTGGGCAGATTTTTATGAAACAATTTACGAAACTTTGGCTTGCATTTAGTTTTTGAATAATTAATACTTGTGGGTTGTTGACAATGTTTTTGTGTCAACTTTGGATTATTAATATGTTGGGTTACTTTTAAACTACATATTTTGGTATGCTTTCCTTTTCGGGAAACTTTTGAAATAAAAGAATGCAATGTCATTTATTAAATTCATTTAAGTTCGATCAAGCTGTGGGACCAAGTGACGGAGCCATTAAGTGTTTTGACGAGGCCATCACAGTTGGTATCAGAGCCAGGTTGTAGGGAACTAGGCGGTCTTAATGTGGTCAACCCGTGGATCTTAGGATGCATTAGAGTCTAGTCTACAGCCCGACCCTTTTTCTATAGCATTATTATGCATTTCATTTCGGATGTGTTATATCATTAGCATTTATATATTTTGGTATGTGGTTTGCGGTTTTACTGTTTGCAGATGTCGACTTCGAGCGATAACTCAGTTGCTGCTCCTGCTCCTCCGGCTGCTGCCAGACGCCGTGCTGATCAACCAGAGATCGATGATCCTGTTCACTACTACTTTTCCACCCTTACCCATATGAACAGGGCTTACAATGAAGTGATGCGTTTTAAAGCTCTTAGTGATTGTATGCGTACTTTGCCACATAACGAGATGATGGACCAGATTCGAGCTAGTATGGATTCATTTGTTAGCTTCAAGAACAATGTTGGGATTGAGAGTCGTAAGCGTAACCTTGAAGTTGACGCTAGGTTCGAGGCTCTGGAGAGCACAGTTCGTGGTTTGAAGGAAGAGTTGGAAGAAGTGAAAGGAAAGTTGCGAAAGTATGAGCCTTCTGCTGAGACTCATGCTGGCCCAGCTTATCACACCCGCTCTAAGCAGATGTGATATGATGATTCATGATTGATTACTTATTTCATAAGACTTAATGTCCTTTCATAAATACATTTTTTGATTATGTACGGCGTTTTGCCGAGGATTTTATTAAGGTTTTGTTATGGGATGTTTTTCATTATGTATGGATGGTTATTTTTATGACATCTATTATCATTATCACATTTTATTTCTGATGTTGTGACTCTTGACATGTTATATTATGCGTAATGTAGATCATGTATGTTAGGTGCTATGTATGTTGTATGATGTTATCATAAAATATGTATGCATGTTGTGGTTATTTCTATAACAATCATAACTATCATGTTATTACACATAGTGGTTACTGACTATTATTTAATGGTTAATCTTTTCGTGTTCGATCTATTCCTTTATAACACTGGTATTATTCTTAGTACTAACGATTGTGTTATTCTGTTTTGAAGATCATGCCTCCTAGAGAGTCCAACGAAGCCCGTATCCAACGTCTTGTTACCGAAGGGATAGCTGCTGCTATGGCAGCGAATGCTAATGCAAATGCTAATGCGAACAACAATCAGGTGGGATGCTCCCACAAAACGTTCATGGCGAGTCGCCCACAGGAATTCAGTGGTACAGAAGGACCCATAGGACTTACCCGCTGGTTCGAGAAAATCGAGTCTGTTTTCAGGGTCAGTCGAGTCCGAGAGGAAGACAAGGTTAGTTTTGCTAGCTGCACTTTGAAGGATAGTGCATTGACTTGGTGGAACAACTTGGTTAACAGTTTGGGAAATGATTTGGCTTATGGTTTAACTTAGAGTAATTTCAAGGAAAGAATGATCACCCGCTACCGACCTAGGGGTGAGCTTAAGAAGTTAGAGGTTGAACTTAAAAACTTGAAAATGAAGGGCACCGAATTAGATGCCTACGAGCAGAGATTCTTTGAGTTGACTTTGTTGTGCCCTAATGTTTATGCCGATGAGAATCTTAAGATTGAAGCTTACATTGATGGGTTGTCTAAGAAAATTGAACATGGAGTTGAATCTAGTGAGCCCCAGACTATTGAGGCCACGATGTCAATGGCTCATAAGTTGAATGATAAGATCTTGAGAAGAAGCAAGGCTGCTGTAACTGAACCCAGTGAAGAGGCTGTTAAGAAAGCTGATAATGGGAAGAGAAAGTGGGATAATAACCGAAATCAAAACAAGAATCAGCAGAAAAAGTAGGATACTTCTGGTTCAAATAACCGCAGTCAGCGTGTGTGTCCACGTTGTTACAAGGCTCATGATGGTTTCTGTACCGTGACTTGCAAGAGGTGTTCCAAACAGGGACACATTGCTAAGGATTGTACGGTGCTTCTGCTGGGTTCTGCTACTCCTGCTGCAGGTGGTAATAATGGTAATAATGCTGGTAATAGAGGTGGTAATGGTAATGGTAATGGAAAGTCGAATAATGGTGGTAATCCGAGAGTTTGTTACGAGTGTGGGAAGCCAGGGCATTTCCGTGATGCCTATCCCAACAAGAAGACTGCAGAGACTGCGCGTGGTAGAGCGTTCAACATTAACGCTAGGGATGCTGAGGAAGATCCTAAACTTGTTACTGGTACGTTCTTGGTCAATGATTTATCAGTTTATGTACTATTTGATTCAGGGGCTAATTTGAGTTTTGTGTCAAGTAAATTAAGTCCAAAAATCAAAACACCTTTAACTCCTTTAGACAATACTTATGTTGTTGAAATAGCTAATGGTAAGGTAATCACTGCTAAGACTGTGCATCGAAAGTGTAACATTAGTTTAGCTGGTAGAGATTTTGAGATAGATTTGGTACCGATTGAACTTGGTAGTTTTGATGTTGTTATTGGGATGGATTGGTTATCTGTGAATCGCGCTGAGATTGTGTGTTATGATAAATCTATTCGTATTACTAATGTGGTTGGAGAGCCGCTGATGGTTTTTGGAGATAAGAGGTGCCGACAGTTAAATCTTATTAGCTGTCTGAAGGTTCTTAAACATCTTCGCAAAGGCTGTCATGCTATTCTGGCCTATGTTGTTGATTCCAAAAGAGAAACGAAGAGTGTTGGAGATGTTCATGTTGTTAGAGATTTTCCCGAGGTATTTCCGGAAGATTTACCTGGCCTTCCGCCGCAACGCGCGGTAGAATTTCAAATTGATCTTGTTCCCGGTGATGCCCCTGTAGTACGTGCTCCTTATCGTCTTGCACCTTCTGAACTTCAAGAATTGTCAAGTCAACTCCGTGAGTTGTTAGACAAAGGTTTTATTCGTC
Source organism: Rutidosis leptorrhynchoides (assembly GCF_046630445.1). Lineage (NCBI taxonomy): Eukaryota > Viridiplantae > Streptophyta > Magnoliopsida > Asterales > Asteraceae > Rutidosis > Rutidosis leptorrhynchoides. The sequence continues at coordinate 273,931,172 of NC_092339.1, read as the reverse complement.
CTAGTTCGTCCCCTTGGGGAGCTCCTGTTCTGTTTGTTAAGAAGAAGGATGGTTCTTTTCGTTTGTGCATTGATTATCGTAAGTTGAACAAGCTTACTATTAAAAACCGTTATCCTCTTCCGAGAATTGATGATATGTTCGATCAACTACAGGGTTCATCTGTTTATTCAAAAATCGATCTTCGTTCCGGCTATCATCAGTTGCGTGTTAAAGAATCTGATGTTTCGAAAACTGCTTTTCGCACCCGTTACGGTCACTTTGAGTTTCTTGTTATGTTGTTCGGATTGACGAATGCACCTGCTGTGTTCATGGACCTCATGAACCGTGTGTGCAGACCCTATCTGGACAAGTTTGTTATTGTGTTTATCGACGACATCCTTATTTATTCGAAGAGTGATGAAGAGCACGAGGAACATTTGAAGTTAGTGCTTGATCTGTTGAGAAAAGAAGAATTGTACGCTAAGTTCTCTAAGTGTGCATTCTGGTTACGAGAAGTTCAATTCCTTGGACACATTATTAGTAAGCAAGGGATTCAAGTTGATCCTGCTAAGATTGAGGCGATTGAAAGGTGGGAAACTCCGAAAACCCCTACCCAGATTCATCAGTTCCTAGGATTGCCAGGTTACTATCGAAGGTTCATTCAAGATTTCTCTCGTATTGCAAAACCTCTGACTGCTTTAACGCATAAAGGGAAGAAGTACGAGTGGAAGGATGAACAAGAGACTACTTTTCAGATTTTAAAGAAGAAGTTGACTACCGCTCCGATATTGTCACTACCTGAGGGTAATGATGATTTTGTTGTTTATTGTGATGCTTCGCGTCAAGGCTTTGGTTGTGTTTTGATGCAACGAAAGAAAGTTATTGCGTACGCATCACGTCAGTTGAAGATTCAAGAGCAGAACTATACAACTCATGATTTAGAGTTGGGGGCCGTTGTTTTTGCAATTAAGATTTGGAGACATTATTTGCATGGGGTCAAGAGTACTGTGTACACAGATCACAAAAGTCTTCAACATATCCTCGATCAGAAATAGCTGAACATGAGACAACGAAGATGGATTCAGACGTTGAACGATTACGATTGTGAACTTTTGTATCATCCGGGTAAGGCCAATGTTGTGGCTGATGCGTTGAGTCGTTGATAGTTAAAGCTAAGGGGTATAAAATATTATTAAATTTTACAAGGAAATACTATTAAATACGATACAATTTTACACAAGATATTTATTTATTTAGAGAATGGATATACTTAAACCTTTCTACAACACTTATAGGCAGTGTACCTAATCGTACAGTAGTGTAGTTTTTAGTAAGTCCGGTTCGTTCCACAGGGAAAATCTTTTAATCAAAGCTTAACGTTATATTAGTTTAATTTATAAAAATACAAATATATATATAAGTAATATTATTATTATAAAGGGGGGTTTTTACCGTTTAATGACCGGTTTGTCGATTTTAAAACTTTAGTCGCAATTAAAACCAAATGTAAAATATTAAATAAATAAAAGACTTAATTTAAAGCGTAAAGTAAATAACGATAATGAAATTGAGATAAATAAGAGTGCGATAAAATAAACTTGCAATAATTAAAAAGTACGATAATTAAAAGTGCAATTAAATACAATAACAATAAATAAAAGTGCTATAATTAGAAGTGCAATTAAATATAAAATAAAGGAAATTAAATATGAAATAAAAGAATTATGCTTATTTAAACTTCCGTAATCATGATGTTTGACGTGTTGATTTTAGTTTTATGCCCATGGGTTAATTATCCTTTGTCCTGGATTATTTAATATGTCCGTCTAGTTTTTGTCCATAACAGTCCATCAGTCATAAATATAAAGTGCGAGTGTCCTCGTCAAATTATCTTTATACCCGAAGTTTAATATTCCAACTAATTGGGGACTTAAACTGTAACAAGATTTTAATACTTTGTTTAATAATTACACCAGGATGTCGACTGAATGTAACCCAAGGTTTTAATACTTTGTTATCAATTACGCCAAGTGTCCTTGTACATAATTTCACCCCTGTTTTAATAATTCTAGTGGCTATTAATCCATTCCCGTGTCCGGTTAAATGAACGATTATTCGTACATATGAATATCCCGCCCATCGTATCCGATCGAGTGTATATGGTTATTTATAGGGACGTACAATTGTGAATCTTTATATTAAAATTAACAAACTATCATTTAGTTAAGCAAATATAAAGCCCATTAATAGCCCATAGTCTAATTTCGACAAGTGTCGTTCTTTTGTCCAAACCCCAATTATGGTACAAAGCCCAATTTTAATATTTTTAGCCCAACATCATGATTACTTCGTTTTAAATAAGCATAATAATAACTTAGCTACGAGACATTAATGTAAAAAGGTTGAACATAACTTACAATGATTAAAAATAGCGTAGCGTTACACGGACAGAATTTCGACTTACACCCTTACAACATTCGCTAACATACCCTTATTATTAGAATTAAAATTAAAATTAAAATTAAAATATAAATATAAATATATACTACGTATGAATGAGGAGAAGAAAAAGATGTGTTTTTGTGGTGCACCAAAGCTCGATTTTTATAGGCATGTGGGCTGGAACTGTGCACCATGCGATCGCATGGATTTATGCCTTCCAGGCCATGCGATCGCATGGCCAGCTGGGGAGACTCAAAAGTATTTGTTTTTTTATGCCGACGGTTTTTAAATATAATATAATATATATATTAATTTTAAGAATTAATTATATATTATATTATATTCATGTGCATAGTTGACTTGAAATTTTTAATCCGTTGCGTCGAGCGTTGAGAGTTGACTCTGGTCCCGGTTCCGGATTTTCGAACGTCCTTGCGAATAATTTAATATCTTGTACTTTGCGTTTTGAATCTTGTACTCTTGTAATTTTGAGACGTTTCTTATCAATAATTGGAACCTCTTTGATTGTAATTTGTTCTTTTGAGCTTTTTGGTCGTTTGTGTCTTCAATTCATCGAATCTGCCTTTTGTCTTCACCTTTTATTATTTAAACGAATATCACTTGTAAATAAGACAATTGCAACTAAAAGCTTGTCTTTCTTGAGGAATAATGCTATGAAATATATGTTCATTTTTAGCATTATCAAATATTCCCACACTTGAGCGTTGCTTGTCCTCAAGCAATATAGTCTTGAAATACTAGAATCATTTCTTTATTCTTCACACTTTGTACATCAGTGATTTCTTTACGGCGGTATAAACAATGGTAGTAACGATGTGTTTTACAGACCCACATGACTATAAAATTTAGATCCATTAAGGAAATTGGATCTTTATGAAAACATTTGATCTTTTGAAAATTAAATCTATTTTTTACCCTAGATAAGTTTTCCGGAATAACCCTTCACCGGTGTTTGCAGAATATTTTTGTGGGTTTGGTGGGTTTCAGATTTGAAAATTTTAGCTCAAAACTTGTGGTTTTGTGTCACCCACTTGCTAACCTTGTATTAGGAAAGAAACACGTCCAGTATACTTGCTCCGTATATTACCTTTCGGTAAACTACCGTCCGGTTGTAAAGGAAAGCGTTGAACAAGCAACTGTTAAGGCAATGTCCCCTGACATGCTTTTAATTATGGTCTATAACGTGTCGGACGCAATTACTATCCTTTGTAGGAGCAATAGTAAAGCTCACCCTTATAATTTTCCGGTCTGGCACAAGGTCCTGTCTTTGACCATGCTATGCAACCACCGTTCTTACGGTTGACACCCGATTTGGTTCAGATGACCTAATGAATTTCAGGTGAATTCCTAGGATTTTACGTTCAATGGTAATGAACGCATTGAAAATGGGTTTTCAGAAAACAAATCGGTTTATAATTTGATCAAAATATTTTCTCGTTCAAGCTCGAGTTTAGATATCATTGAATTCCATGAGTTTGTAATTCTCAATCTTTAAGGTCAATCTCTAGGATTGAGTAATATCAGTCTTAAAAGCTGATTTTTGATCTTTAAAGGAGATTATCCTTTCTGGGGATCTGATTCATTAGTCTTATCAAGCTAATTTGCACGGTGCCCCCCATTGTACGAGATAAATCCTTCTCATGGTTAGGATAAATCTGACCACTTGGCGACCCTGTTTTATGCTGAGGTCCGTGGATTTCCTGCTGATTTTAGAGATGACTTTTCTAGATTTTTCATCAACCTACAGCTGGTCTGGACGACAACTTCATGACCTAAATCAAGAAGCGCGTTTCTTTTTCGAAAGACTTTACTTCCTTTTAACGATGGAATTGATTCATCGTGTAGATCCATCTCTTCTTTTCTTTCGTCGGGTAAAACAGTTTAGTTTAGTCCAAAGCAAAAGTATCTTCAATTATTTGTTACAGAAATATGTGACATATGTTTAAGATAACTTGGTAATTTTTCCCACACTTGGCTTTTATTTTCCTTTTTATTGTCCTCTATTCCATTTTAAATGAATTCTAACATTTTGGTTTGTTTCTCAATTTATGTCCTTTCCGAGGTAACAATAATTTCGGTGTTAACACCTAGTTTTATCGTTCATAAATATGTATAAACATGATTTTGAGTTCATTTAATTGAAAATTTTGAAAAATTTTACTAGAATTGGGTAGTCAGTATATAAGACTAGGGCTGTTCTTTATTATCAGAGAGCACTAGATTCTAATACAACTACTACTTTACTAGTATTTCTAATGGTAACCAAGTGTTTAAAGTAAAAAAATTTAAAAATCCGAAAGAATTTAACCCCTTCCCACACTTAAGATCTTGCAATGTCCTCATTTGCAAAAAATCAGTAACAATTTAAATTATTGAGGGTGATTAGCGTAGAAAAATGATTAAATTTTACCAAAGTTTCCAAACATATTGGCGTTTGTTTGCTTAATGATAAATGGTGCATATCATTTGTTCATTCCGTCTGTTGTTACATCACATTTATTTGTCATCTTGTCGTCAAAATTAGTAGCTTTTGCTGAACTTAATGCCAGTCTTTGAAAATGCGCTGTTTTACCCTGTTTTGTACAATTTACAATATACATACATACAAATATAAACATGCATGGCAACTTAAAATGGGACTTAATATCCCACTTTCAAATCCTAAATGTGAAATATTAGTACACAATAATAATAAAAATGATAAAGATTACATAAGTATATTCAATAACATAATTTTAAACATGAATAAGTAAAAAGATAAAAACATAAAAATCATATAAATAACCAAATGGAACCAAATCAGTCTGGATAGGGGTTCCAGTTCATCTCATCGGGTGGGTTCCATTATTGGTTATAGGTGTTCTGATAGGCTTGGTTATAGTCATACCGGTTAAAGGGTGGTCGGATATCGGGGCTGTGTGGCGGAAAATGAGCAGGTCGAGTAGGTACATAGTTATTTGGTACCTGATATGATAGCTGGCTCATGATTTGGTGCTGATGAACTACCCAGCTATCGTGTTGGCGTCGCCTATAATCCTCTTATACTCGCTCGGAGTTCCACTGCTCGTACATACTATGTCTGGCCGCGTTCGTCATTGCTTCCTCATTTATACGAACGTGGACGTCAAGAATAGCATCTCGAAAGACATCCCTAATGTCTTCCGCCTCCTCCATTTCCTCGTCTGGGCCTCTCTCTACCTGAGGATGAGATCCCTCATAGGGTACTGCCTGGTTACGTGTACTTTTCAATACCTTAGCACCCACATAAACTTTCAATCCTAAGGGCTCAACCTGTTCTCTACAAAGCTGTAATGGACCCCCTTGGTTTCTATCAACACCTAAATACTCTCCAATGAGAGTAACAAAAATACCTCCTCCTATTATACTCCCATCCTGCATTCCCTCTACCATTTTAGATAAATAAAAAGCAACACAGTAAGGGATATTGACAAAGCTTCTAGGATCCTGAATACACTTTAGGTAGAATAAATCATGTAAGGTAATTTTTTCTTTATTATGACCTCTTTGTGTAATCGAGTTAGCCAAAAATCTATGAATAATACGAAGCTCGGCTCTGTCAATATGTGTATAGGAGTGTCCTTCTGCTCGTGTAAAAACATCAAAATGTGACATACGCCTCCAAATGGCGTCAGCGTCAAAGTTACTATCTACCCTTTCACCATAATGAATCAAATTTGTACAATCGGGTAATAGCAACTCACCAGGAGTATATATCTGTAAGGCCCTGGCCATGTCCAGCATGGACATTCAGTACATCATACCGCCAAGGATAAACCTAAGAAATCTTCTATCATCTATTCTAACTATATTTGTATCAAGTGATACAGTACTCATCAACTCAACACACCATTCCTTATATACAGGTCTACGAATGGTGAAAAGACGTTCCCAATCTGTAAAAGAAGAACTGCCATACCTTTATACCAAAAGTTGTCTAACACGGTCAGCTAGATGGACTGTTTCCAAAGGGGCCCAATCGATTACCCTTGGCACCTCTACATTTTTTGTTACCAATTTGAATTTGTTCCTTTGATATGTCTCGTAATCTCTCCATCTCCTATCAAATCTCAGATTAGGATGCAGAGTGTGCTCAGGAATCGTTGAGAATTCTACTGGCGGCCTCATTGGGAATACTATGAATTCATCAACAAATTGTACCGGATCATAATAAGGTACGTGTAGCGACCCCGACAAATCGTCAAGTGACGGCGTCGGCTACGTGGGTCCCATTACCTGATTATAAGTCTTTAAGATAACGTTTGACCGAAATATGTCGCCTTCATTTCAAAATAAAGATTGTTTCAAAGTTTACAAGAATTGTTCAACCAAAAGTTAAGTTACAACGTTATAAGTACGATTGAAATCTAGGCGACACGGTTTAAAGTAAAGTCAAAAGACGCTCCATGAAATGCATGTATACTCGACATCCAATGCAAGTATCAAATAATGAGCGGAAGCATGTATCGCAAATCGTGCAAAACCTGAGAAAAACATAGAAATCTGTCAACGAAAAATGTTGGTGAAATCATAGGTTTAGTAAGTAAATTGTATTGAACCACAAGGTTCTTTAAGAATTGTTCAACCAGAATCGTTCACATCCCAAAATAGTATTTGTATCACGAGCACCCAATTATCAAGGCTTAACCGAATCTTCCCTCTGAATTTTGAATTTAGTGTTAGAACTTACACTACACATTGTTGAAATTATATTTCATTCACTAACGGTAGCGAACCGTCTGAATGAGGGTTTGTTAAACCCGTATGGCCACACAACATAATCACTCGCTTACACTTACACCCTGCAAGTGGAACTAATGATAATTGGATTGAGGACTTTTGTTCTAACTCGTCTGTATCTTTGCTCTTGTATTCGCATTTGTATCCAAAGTATGAAAGTATAAACCGTATAAATGTATATAAAGTATATGTTTCTCAGCCCACGATTTAAAAGTATAAAAGTATTCGCAAAGGTGGGACTATGATCTCACCTCGTGTGCAAGAGTTAATAAAGTACTTCAACAAGTAAACGCGTGCGAAGACAAAGCTAGTCTTGACCTAAACAATTAGGTTGTATCAAATAACGGTAAACACGATCGGTCAAAGTTGTTCAATTAGTCCTATGGCTCGTTACGACTCGATTAAGTAGCATGTGAATCAAATTGTCAAGTTTCATGCAAGATACAAGTAAATAAGCATGTTAGAAAGGTTGTATAAGTATTTGGTTAAGTTTGATTAAAAGTCAACTTGGTCGGGTCAAAGTCAACAGAAAAGTCAACGGGGTCGGGTTGGGTATCCGACAATTTTTCTAAGTTATATAATCATATATGAGCATGTTGGCCAAGTTTCCTGTTAATCGGAGGTCCGTAGCATAGCAAACATTTTTATGTCAAATGACCAAAGTAACAGCCGGTTTTAGTGTATCAGGACGGCGTTCCAATTTCCAGGACGGCGTCCTGATATGAAGAGTGGGACGGCGTCCCAATTGCCAGGACGGCGTCCTGGTATAAAGGATGGGACGGCGTCTAGGTGTTTGGGACGGCGTCCCAAAAGACTTACAGATCCTGTTTGCAGAAAACACAAGACACGAGCCAAACTTCAATCAATCCTAGTTTATGATCCGCAAACAATCAAGACATGTAATTTATATCACCGGAAAGCTCTTTCGACAAGGAACACAACTAGATACATTTCCTAAATCAAATTTATCATTTTAGACAACAAAATCTCGTCGAAAGTTCGTTAAACGTTCCAAAACAAGGTTTCAAGTTCATCAATTGCAATTCAAGTTTCGGGAATCCAATTTATACATATGATATGCCGTTTTGAAGGTAATGAAACATGTAATACAACTAAACACTTACTAACAACATTTCATGGCATTAAAATCATCAAAAGTTCATTTAAAGTCTATCAACTCTAACGAACATTCACGAAAATCAATAGTCATGAGTTTGATGTTTCCTTAATCAACCTATACATCAAAACGAAGCTAAAGATACTAGTAACACTTTTAAAACATGCACTTTAACAATCTAACAACATTTGATCATCCAAAATCAAAGATTTAGCAAGCAATTTTCATAATGAACTAGTTACACCAAAAACAACAAATCGAGCATACAAATTACATACACGACATCACAATGAGCCATAGACACTAATGAACACACTTTTAAGTCAAGAACACGAATTTAAAGAAATCTAGAGTTTTAGAAATGTTACCCAAAATCAAAGAAGTTAGTATCAAATCGAAGAGGATGATGAGAGGATCAAGAATATGTAGTCGGATTTGTTGTGAGCTTCCAAGATTGAATTTAGATGATGAATGAATGGAATGGGTTTTTTTTTGTGTGTGTGTTCTTGGTAGAGAGAAAGAGAGAGAGAGATGATGAAATGAAAAATGGGGTGACTAGTTGACCTAGTCAACTAGTTTGCCCATTTGGCAACTCCGGTCCCTCGAGTTTCAAAGCGGGTGCGGGATTTAACCGATCGAATATTTTAAGTTACACGGGAGTACGGGAGATATTGAAATTCGATAACGAGAATATTTAAAACGTTACATAACAAAGGATACGAATCTAGATACGAAGGGCATTATTTAGAAAGAAAAAGACGGGCGTTAAAATAGTTTAACGGAAAAATGCGGGATGTTACATTATCCACACCTCAAAAGAAATTTCGTCCCGAAATTTAGTTGGAAGTAGTAGTCGATATCTCTTACTCGAGACTTAGAGTAGTAACTCTACGAATGAGTGAAGGTACTTTCTTGGACATTCCACGAATCCGGATAGTCGGGGTGTTACGTTGTATTAAGGTTCGGTTTTTACGATACCTGGTTTCAACTGGTTTTCCTATGAAGAGAAGTTTGTCATCGGTAGTTGATGTATCTAGTAGGATTGCACGTTCCTGTTCCACAGGACACGTTTCTAAGTTTGTTACATGGTACACAGGGTAAGCGGAAACTTAATTGAGTCAGAAGTTCCAAATACGCCCCAAGGTTTCAAAAGGGTTAACGTGTCGCGAGTTTAACTTTCCCTGATTCCCGAAACGGATTACACCTTTCCAAGGTGCGGGTTCTCAATATTACACTGTTACAGGGATTTTGTGAGGTTTTCATCTAAGTTTGGTATAACTCTTTTGGGCGACTACGGGTCGTCTCGAGCCCTTCTCGGACTTGAACGATCTCAATTGTTGTTTCCTGATGTAGTTCAGATTTCGGTGTTTGCTTGCCACATGCGTTGGTCCAACGAATAGGGGTATGACATTTGCGGTCATATAGGGTTTCGGAAGTGCGGCGTTAGTATAAGAACGGTATCTATCGTAGTATGAGGGATCAACTAAAAGCGACCATGCAAGTTTGAAACATGCCTTTCGAAGACGTAAATCGTTCGTTTGTTCGGTTCGTCTGTTTGTGGGAGATACACGGTACATGTGTCTAAGCGGGTTCCCAAGGTCTCTTGTAACGCTAGAAGTGAAACGAGTATTTCGATACAGGATAAATGACGAAGATACACCGTGTTGGAATATAATCTCTTAAGATACGTTTGAACAAGTTAGTTAGGGTTCGAAAAAATGTTCGTTAGGACTATTCACCCTCATGGCGAATACTAATGTAATATGAGGAATTTCTCTATCCATGGAGAAATGTTCAAGGAGTTTCTTTAAACGAAAATGCGAGCGATAAAGATAGGAGTGAAATGAGGACTTAGAATAGGATGAGCTTGCATCTCGAGGTTGCCATAACGTGCCTCTAGTTGTCAAAAGTTGAAGTCTGAAAGAGAAACGAGGTAGTACACGTAGTTGTATAGTTCGGGGTTGAATAATAGTTGACCGATTTTCAGAAACACAAGGGCGTTAAGTCAAAGAAGAGTGAAGTATCGTTGGATTGTGTGTTATCTTAAATTCCAGTAATATCAGACGGTAATGGTGAAATATCAGAGGTATGTAGTGTGGTACGTGATGACGAGAAAATTGATCGGATCCACAATTTAGTATTCGACTTCTTCGTGCAAAATAACGAATTTAACTAGAAATGTTGGTGTGGAGAATCACGCTCATGATTCGGGCACGTAGAGGTTTATGGTTTTTCTTAGTGAGTTAACAAGTTTAAAAGTCGTGTAACACGAGAAAAGTCAGAAATGAGTCTTTGGTAATAACAGACGAGGTCTAAGATTTTACGAATACAAGTCTGAGTGGGGAGAGTTTCCTGATTACATGTGGCTTGATCTCGAGATTGATTGAAATGCCTTGACCATTAACATTATGGTCTAGAAAATTGGACTTCGTTCCACAGAAATTCTCACTCGGAGAATTTGGTATAAAGTTGCTCTTTTCTCAAAAGTTCGAGCGTAAGATAGTGATGTTGTTCGTTTTCCTTCTTTACTTAAATAAGTTAAGACGTCATCTATAAATACGATAACAGATTTGTCTAGATAAGTTGCATACGTGATTTAGGAGGTTCATGAGTACGGACGGAGTCCTAAATAACTCAAACGGTACTAAGAGAGATTTACAACTAACGTTGCGAGTTCGGAAATGGCTTAGGAGACATCGTCTCCCTTAACCCCCAATTGATGATAACCGGAACGGAGGTCGTTTTGGAATACACACGGGATTCATGCAAGAAATCATGAGGTCATGGATGCGAGGGAGAGGGTATCGGTTTCCAACCGAAAATTACTCAGTTCACAATAATCTATACAAGATGATGGGGAAAACACATTTTTTTTTTTTTTTTTTTTTTTTTTTTTTACGAATAGGTTTCGAGCTCCCTAGTTCTATAGGTGTCAAGTCAAAAGTCTTAACGTATATCCTCCAATAAAATTTATAGGCACACAATATTTTCCGTTGGTCACTTAAATTGCCTAAGTAGTGTCTAGGGGAAAAAGGTGGAGTGCAAAGGGTACGAGTCAAAGTCTTGTTTATAAAACGTCTAACGGTAATCGAATCAAATAAGTATGAAATATACGGTTTGTTGTGAAGAAACGTACCCGTGACTAGTCCATCGTCGTCTCGGGCATCCTAGGTGTCGATGTTGAAAGTTCAACGGCGTGCGTTGGGGTTGATTTTCTTATTTGGGCACGCACTCCTAAAATGTCCCGGTTGGCCACATTCAAAACAAACACCCGTCTTGGGTGCATTGTGCTCCTTTTGGGCGACGGGAGCGGTATTCCTACAATCGTGGGCTACATGGCCACTTCTTTGACACTTCAAGCAAAATGGTTTGCCACATTCGCCTAAATGATGTTTGTAGCACTCGTTACAATACGGTAGGTGTCCGGTATAACCCCTCTTGCCGTCGGAGGTGTAAGGCTTCTTAGCAAAGTTGTTGTTGCTTGATTGAGAGGGTTCCCACTTTCTTTTGTTGCCGCCCGATTTATCCTCGGCCTTAGGTGCCGGAACTACGATTTCGTCAACCGTTTCAATTAGTTGGCCAGCCATGTTCATAGCGGCTTGATGAGTAGTGGGTTTGGATGACATCACCCCTTGTTTGATGCTTTTTGGAAGACCGAGCATGTAGAGCTCAATCCTTTGAGATTCGGGGTTAACAAGATTAGGACACATCAAGGATAGTTCGGCGAAGCGTTGATTATAAGCCTTAAGATCGTTTCCGACCGCTTTCAAAGCTCTTAGTTCTTCCTCAAGCTTTCGGGTTTCTTCGCGCGGAAAATATTCAACAATCATCTTTTCCTTTAGATCGGCCCAAGAGAGGGCATGAGCTTCATCGGTACCCACCGATTGAACATAGGTATTCCACCATGTTAGAGCAATTCCGGAGAAAGTGTGAGTGGAGTATTTGACCTTGTCTTGGTCCCGACAACCGCTTATGCTAAAGACGGCTTCCGTTTGCTCAAACCATCGGGTGAGCACGACCGGTCCCCCGGTCCCATCAAAAGTGTGAGGTTTGCACCCCATGAAAGCTTTATAGGAGCATCCCTCGTTTGAGTTTCCGGCTCCATTGTTGTTGTTGTTGTCGTTGTTGTTGTTGTTATTATTGTTGTTGGATGAGTGACCGGCCATGGCCGCATCTACGGCGGTAGCTATCATCCGTTCGAGAGCTTGTTCGGGAGTTTCATTGCGGCGTACACGACGAGGAGCCATTGTTCCTTCAAGACACAAGAATATCGTTGGTTAGTATTTTCAACAATACTAACCGGAGTATGGATTAAGGATAGAGAGAAAATTTTCCTTGACTCGCCCTAAATTCTTTATGTCATAATGTCGGAACGTCCATGTGAATCACCGTAATATAATCCCGGAAATTATATTACCCTGATTCTCATGTGCATTTAACATTACTTCATAAAGTCAAGGTGGCGCATCAACAAAATTTATCAACGTAAGATCAAGATCGAATACGAGTTAGATATGATAGAAGAGTTCGAGTATAAATGCACAAATAGTCAAGTAATTCCTACTTCAGTCTATATGCCGGTTGTAGTCTAGATTCACCTATGTACCCTATGACTCGGGGTGGACACAAATGAACTCTAAATCCCTACAACCAAGGCTCTGATACCAACTGTAGCGACCCCGACAAATCGTCAAGTGACGGCGTCGGCTACGTGGGTCCCATTACCTGATTATAAGTCTTTAAGATAACGTTTGACCGAAATATGTCGCCTTCATTTCAAAATAAAGATTGTTTCAAAGTTTACAAGAATTGTTCAACCAAAAGTTAAGTTACAACGTTATAAGTACGATTGAAATCTAGGCGACACGGTTTAAAGTAAAGTCAAAAGACGCTCCATGAAATGCATGTATACTCGACATCCAATGCAAGTATCAAATAATGAGCGGAAGCATGTATCGCAAATCGTGCAAAACCTGAGAAAAACATAGAAATCTGTCAACGAAAAATGTTGGTGAAATCATAGGTTTAGTAAGTAAATTGTATTGAACCACAAGGTTCTTTAAGAATTGTTCAACCAGAATCGTTCACATCCCAAAATAGTATTTGTATCACGAGCACCCAATTATCAAGGCTTAACCGAATCTTCCCTCTGAATTTTGAATTTAGTGTTAGAACTTACACTACACATTGTTGAAATTATATTTCATTCACTAACGGTAGCGAACCGTCTGAATGAGGGTTTGTTAAACCCGTATGGCCACACAACATAATCACTCGCTTACACTTACACCCTGCAAGTGGAACTAATGATAATTGGATTGAGGACTTTTGTTCTAACTCGTCTGTATCTTTGCTCTTGTATTCGCATTTGTATCCAAAGTATGAAAGTATAAACCGTATAAATGTATATAAAGTATATGTTTCTCAGCCCACGATTTAAAAGTATAAAAGTATTCGCAAAGGTGGGACTATGATCTCACCTCGTGTGCAAGAGTTAATAAAGTACTTCAACAAGTAAACGCGTGCGAAGACAAAGCTAGTCTTGACCTAAACAATTAGGTTGTATCAAATAACGGTAAACACGATCGGTCAAAGTTGTTCAATTAGTCCTATGGCTCGTTACGACTCGATTAAGTAGCATGTGAATCAAATTGTCAAGTTTCATGCAAGATACAAGTAAATAAGCATGTTAGAAAGGTTGTATAAGTATTTGGTTAAGTTTGATTAAAAGTCAACTTGGTCGGGTCAAAGTCAACAGAAAAGTCAACGGGGTCGGGTTGGGTATCCGACAATTTTTCTAAGTTATATAATCATATATGAGCATGTTGGCCAAGTTTCCTGTTAATCGGAGGTCCGTAGCATAGCAAACATTTTTATGTCAAATGACCAAAGTAACAGCCGGTTTTAGTGTATCAGGACGGCGTTCCAATTTCCAGGACGGCGTCCTGATATGAAGAGTGGGACGGCGTCCCAATTGCCAGGACGGCGTCCTGGTATAAAGGATGGGACGGCGTCTAGGTGTTTGGGACGGCGTCCCAAAAGACTTACAGATCCTGTTTGCAGAAAACACAAGACACGAGCCAAACTTCAATCAATCCTAGTTTATGATCCGCAAACAATCAAGACATGTAATTTATATCACCGGAAAGCTCTTTCGACAAGGAACACAACTAGATACATTTCCTAAATCAAATTTATCATTTTAGACAACAAAATCTCGTCGAAAGTTCGTTAAACGTTCCAAAACAAGGTTTCAAGTTCATCAATTGCAATTCAAGTTTCGGGAATCCAATTTATACATATGATATGCCGTTTTGAAGGTAATGAAACATGTAATACAACTAAACACTTACTAACAACATTTCATGGCATTAAAATCATCAAAAGTTCATTTAAAGTCTATCAACTCTAACGAACATTCACGAAAATCAATAGTCATGAGTTTGATGTTTCCTTAATCAACCTATACATCAAAACGAAGCTAAAGATACTAGTAACACTTTTAAAACATGCACTTTAACAATCTAACAACATTTGATCATCCAAAATCAAAGATTTAGCAAGCAATTTTCATAATGAACTAGTTACACCAAAAACAACAAATCGAGCATACAAATTACATACACGACATCACAATGAGCCATAGACACTAATGAACACACTTTTAAGTCAAGAACACGAATTTAAAGAAATCTAGAGTTTTAGAAATGTTACCCAAAATCAAAGAAGTTAGTATCAAATCGAAGAGGATGATGAGAGGATCAAGAATATGTAGTCGGATTTGTTGTGAGCTTCCAAGATTGAATTTAGATGATGAATGAATGGAATGGGTTTTTTTTTGTGTGTGTGTTCTTGGTAGAGAGAAAGAGAGAGAGAGATGATGAAATGAAAAATGGGGTGACTAGTTGACCTAGTCAACTAGTTTGCCCATTTGGCAACTCCGGTCCCTCGAGTTTCAAAGCGGGTGCGGGATTTAACCGATCGAATATTTTAAGTTACACGGGAGTACGGGAGATATTGAAATTCGATAACGAGAATATTTAAAACGTTACATAACAAAGGATACGAATCTAGATACGAAGGGCATTATTTAGAAAGAAAAAGACGGGCGTTAAAATAGTTTAACGGAAAAATGCGGGATGTTACAGTACGTGATGATCAGGTTGTTGTTGTTGTTCCTGTTGTGGTTGTTGTTCGTGTTGCATTTCTGGTTCTGGTTCTGGTGCTGGTGCTGGTCGTCTAGATGATGATGCTCCTGAACCTCCAGTATCGGCTTTCTGCAAAACACATTAAACACAAAATTTGTGCATCCAAATATGCATTAGTGTTAGCAAAAATAACAACTTAAAACAATCACTATAACATGTTAAATCAAAATTAAACTTATACACATTTTCACAATTTTTCACAATTCTACACTTTTCAAATAAGCACATATGAAAATGTATACAAAATTCATAAGCATTTAACTCAAATAACATGTCAAAATAGTCATTACTAATAATTAAACAAGTCTCAAATGGCATTTACATCAAATTAATCAAGTTCATGAATTTTGGACTTTAAAAGTCCACTTTAATCTTCAAAAATCATGTTTAGGGTCAATGTTTGGATCATTTAACTACTTAAACATGTTACACTACTCAATTTAGCAATAATTCATGACGAAAATCGGCCATAACCTGTTTATATCAAAAAGTCCCAAATTGCTCAAGAACACTAACCCTAGATTTCTAAAAATTTTGAAGTTTTTGGCTTCAAATCATGTTAAATAGCATCAATCTAGGTTATACATGCATAAAATACTAACAATTTAACACTAATTACACTAGAAATTAACAAAATTGCATTAGGTAAAAAATTGGTAATTATCACAAAAACTAGGAATTTATAGAGTTTAGGGGTGTAATTTTTACCATTTTGCTGAAGAATGAGAATCTAGGCATGATTAGAGCAAGAAAATTGACGAATTACGGTGGAAAATTGAGAATTTTAGAGGTAATTTTGGGGTTGGTTCGTATATGTGTGTGTGTTTTTTGTGCAGAACAGCGAGCTGTTCTTTTTATCAAACTGGCCTAGAATTCAGCCTCATGCGATCGCATGAGGTTGAAGAGTAAACCTCATGCGATCGCATGGGGTTCCGGGTACAGTACTTTCAGTTTTTTTTTTTTTTTTATAAAACCTTATTCTTAATAAAACATAAAATTAATAAAATTTTAAAAATTTGTTTCTTTTTAGGATGAGGGCGTTTCAGATCGATGTCCTAGTCTGTCCCTTGACAAAATTTTTAAAATTTGTCAAATCAAAGTGCGGTTTTAAAAGTAAAGATTTTTGGATTTTTTAATGTTTTTGGCATACTTTAATTCAATAAGATTAAAAATAATGATAATAAAAGTTCTCATCCCTCCCTCGGGTAAAGCAATTTCGGTTCAATGACCTAGTCTTCAACTTACGACGAATTTTAAAAATCATATTTTTAACTTAGCGAAATAAAGTAAATTTTTGTTTTTAAATTCACACAACTTAAATTTAAAATATGCATAAAATTAAAAATTCACATTTTTTTTTAAATTAAAAATTCACACCAAACTTATATTATATTTTTGTTTTTATACATACAAACTTATATTAAAAAGATTAATTTTTCAAATATTTACAATTTTAAATATATTAATTTTAAAAAGTTTACAATATTATTTTAATTTTTATATATTAATTTTAAAACATGGTAAAAATAAAATTAAAAATCTTTTTTTTTTCACTTTAATCAATCAAATATTATCAAAAATATGCGCCCCTCTTTTCGGTAAAGTAATTTCGGTTTCATGACCTAATTTAACTCATGACGAATTTTTTGAAATATTTTGGGTTGATTGATTAAAGATATTTATACCTTAAGAATAAACGTTAAATTTCGCAGTGATGTAATAAATTTTTGAATGATATCAATAATTTCGGTCGCCAAACCTAATTTTATTCCATACCAATTTAATACTTTATAGCGAACAAATTAGTGTTTATTATCAAAAGGTTAAAAATAAAAATAAAAATAAAAACTGTACAGACTTACCTGTGAGATAGTATTCTTAGTTATATGATCTACCATTTATAAGATAGTCGGTTTAATTGGTTTTCCATAGCTACATAGGCGTAACCTCGAGCATTCAGGGTTTTTTTCTTCTAAACATATGAACGGTCCGTCTCTGCATAAAGTAACAAATTCGGTGTTTGAATAGGTTTGATTATTTGAACATTTACCTCCATGTGACCATTTTCCGCATTTGTGACATCTTTCAAGGTGTCGTGCTCTTCTTTTCGCTGCGGATTTTGATTTTCCTTTACCAAATTGTAACTTATTATCTTCGCATCTGGATTCTTTTCTTACTCCGTCCAATCTTTTTCTGATTACTGATACTAGTTCACTCGGAAGTGTGTCATTATTATGTTTAGTGATCAAAGCGTGTAGCATTAGACCATGGTTTAGTTCACAGGCAGTCTTCATTTCGTAAAAACCTAAAAAAAAATAAAAATTCAGAATGGGGGAAGAAGACTAGTTCTTTAGGGTCTGCTAGGGAAAGACCATTCGGGTTCCATTTTCGAGAACTACATGAAAACAGAAAATCTAACTCTAACAGAAATACATATTATCCTTTAAAGACTTGATTCTCCCCACACTTAGTTAGCTGTGGTATCGAAATTGTGATTAACTTCGTTGTCGACTTCCATCGGACTATCTATGTAATGTTTAACTCTGTGACCATTAACTTTAAATTCAATCCCATTTGAATTTATCAATTCTACTGTTCCGTATGGGAAAACTCTTTTGACTATGAATGGTCCAGACCATCTCGATTTCAATTTTCCAGGAAATAGCTTGAATCGTGAATTGAAAAGAAGAACTCTGTCTCCTTCTTTAAATTCTTTTGAACTTCTGATTCTTTTATCATGCCATTTCTTCTTTCTTTCCTTATAGATTAACGAATTTTCGTATGCTTCATGTCTTAATTCTTCTAATTCGTTTAATTGACTTAATCGTAGACGTCCGGCTTCATGTAAATCAAGATTACATGTCTTCAAAGCCCAAAATGCTTTGTGTTCAATTTCTACTGGAAGATGACATGCTTTTCCATAAACGAGTCTAAAAGGTGTGGTTCCAATTGGAGTTTTGTAGGCTGTTCTAAAAGCCCAGAGTGCATCCTCCAATTTAATGGACCATTCCTTCGGATTTGATCCTACGGTTTTCTCTAGAATACGTTTTAAAGCTCGGTTGGTATTTTCAACTTGTCCACTTGTTTGTGGATGATATGCGGTGGAGATTTTATGAGTTACTCCATATCTTTTAAGAACTTTCTCAAGTTGATTATTACATAAATGAGTTCCCCGATCACTTATTAAAGCTTTCGGTGTTCCAAACGTTGCAAAAAGACGTTTTAAAAAGTTGACTACAACTCGTGCATCGTTAGTTGGGAGAGCTTGTGCATCTGCCCATTTAGATACATAATCAATGGCTACGAGAATGTAGAGATTATTATGAGATTTTGGAAATGGACCCATAAAGTCAATACCCCAAATGTCAAATACTTCGCATACTTGAATGACATTTTGTGGCATTTCTTCACGTTGACTTATTTTTCCGGCCCTTTGACAAGCATCACGGGATTTGCAAAGAAGGTGAGCGTCTTTGTAAATTGTAGGCCAATAGAATCCAGCATCATAAACTTTTCTTGCTGTTAGTTGAGTCCCATAGTGCCCTCCTGTTGGTCCTGTGTGACAATGGTTTAAAATTTTACTAGCTTCATCTCCAAATACACATTGGCGTATTATTCCATCGGGACAACTTTTAAACAAATGTGGATCTTCCCAGAAATAGTGTTTTATATCACTAAAGAATTTCTTTCGTTTTTGGTACGATAATCCTTTTTCAAGGAATCCACATACTAAGTAGTTTGCATAGTCTGCAAACCATGGAATTTCAATATAATCTATCTTCAATAGATATTCATCAGGAAAGTTGTCTTGTATGGCCGATTCATTTAGAACTTCTAATTCGAGATTTTCAAGATGAGAAAGATGATCAGCGGAGAGATTTTCTACTCCTCTTTTATCTCGGATTTCAATATCGAACTCTTGTAAGAGTAAGATCCAACGGATTAATCTTTGTTTGGCATCTTGTTTCAAAAATAGGTATCTAAGAGCAGAATGGTCGGTATAGACCACCGTTTTTGCTAGAATGAGATATGAACGAAATTTGTCAAAAGCAAAGACAATAGCAAGGAGTTATTTTTCAGTAGTTGTATAGTTCGTTTGTGCTCCTTATAACGTCTTACTAGCATAATATATAGGTTGAAATCGTTTTTCAATCCTTTGTCCTAAAACGGCTCCCATTGCAAAATCACTTGCATCGCACATTAGTTTAAACGGTAGATTCCAATTTGGTGTTATCATGATCGGCGCATTAGTGAGTTTTTCTTTAAGAATATTAAAAGATTTGATGCATTCATCTGAAAAGATGAATGGAGCATCCTTTTCTAGGAGTTTATTCATAGGAGTGGCAATTTTAGAAAAATCTTTTATGAAACGTCGGTAAAAACCGGCATGCCCTAGAAAACTCCTAACTCCTCTAACATTGGTGGGATGTAGAAGTTTATCAATTATATCTACTTTAGCTCTATCCACTTCAATTCCTTCTTTTGAAATTTTATGTCCAAGAACGATGCCTTCTTTAACCATGAAATGGCATTTCTCCCAATTAAGTACTAGATTTGATTGTTCGCATCTAATCAGCATTCGTTCAAGATTAGCTAGACATGATTCAAATGTATCACCGAAGACTGAAAAGTCATCCAAGAAAACTTCCATGCATTCTTCTATCATATCGTGAAAAATCGCCATCATGCACCTTTGAAAGGTTGCAGGGGCGTTGCAAAGTCCAAATGGCATGCGTTTGTAAGCAAAAGTACCATAAGGGCACGTGAACGTGGTTTTCTCTTGATCTTTGGGTGCTATTGGAATTTGAAAATATCCGGAATATCCATCAAGAAAACAATAGTAACTGTTTCCGGCTAATCTTTCCAACATTTGATCAATAAAAGGTAAGGGAAAGTGATCTTTTCTGGTGGCGTCATTTAATTTTCTATAATCAATACAAACACGCCATCCTGTTACAGTCCTAGTAGGAATAAGCTCATTTTTTTCATTTGTAATGACAGTCATGCCACCCTTCTTAGGCACGCATTGAACTGGGCTTATCCATGGATTATCAGAGATTGGATAAATTAAACCTGCATCTAGCAATTTAATAATTTCTTTTTTAACTACATCTTGCATATTAGGATTTAGTCTTCGTTGGCGTTGCACATACGTTTTATGACCTTCTTCCATATGGATTTTATGTGTGCAATACGAAAGACTTATTCCTTTAATATCATGAATCTTCCATGCAATGGCTGGTTTATGAGCTTTCAACACAGAAATGAGTTGTGATTTTTCATTTTCAGTAAGAGAAGATGATATTATTACAGGTAATTCAGATTCACCATGTAAATAAGCGTATTCCAAATGGTTTGGAAGTGGCTTTAATTCTAATGTCGGTGGTTCTTCTATCGATGATTTATATCGATATCTGTCTTCTTCTTTTAGCATTTGAATTTCTTCTGTTGTTGGTTCATATCCATTAGCTATTAGTGTAGCTAACATTTCAGCTTCATTAATTGGTTCAGTTCCTTCTCCTAAAGAACATTCTCCCGTTCCTTGTAATTCTGGAAATTCTTCTAACAATTCTGCATGTGAATCTATAGTTTGAATATAATAACATGTATCATCTGCAGATTGCGGTTGTTGCATTGCTCTATCAACTGAAAAGGTAACACTCTCGTCCTCTATACTTAGGGTCAATTTCTTACCGAACACGTCTATCATTGCTTTAGCCGTGTTTAAGAATGGTCTTCCTAATATGAGAGGAACTTTAGAATCTTCTTCCATGTCCAGAACAACAAAATCTACTGGAAATACTAAAGTACCAACTTTAACTAGCATGTTCTTCATTATCCTTCTAGGATATTTTATTGATCGATCCGCTAGTTGTATACTTATTCTGGTTGGTTTCAATTCTCCAAGGTCTAGTTTAGTGTATAGTGAATACGGCATTAAATTTATACTAGCACCTAAGTCTGCCAATGCTTCTATTGAACTAAGACTACCCAGAAAACATGGAATTGTGAAACTTCCTGGATCAGATAATTTTTCTGGTATCTTATTCAACAGCACTGCTGAACAATTCACATTAATAGTAACAGCCGAGAGTTCTTCCATTTTCTTTCTATTTGAGATTAGATCTTTCAGAAATTTAGCATATCTAGGCATTCCTGAAATCACATCAATGAAAGAAAGATTTACATTTATCTGTTTAAACATATCCAAGAATTTGGATTGCTCGGCTTCAAGTTTCTCTTTTTTCATTTTACTCGGGTAAGGAATTGGTAGTTGGTATGGTTTAACATAAGGTTTATCCTTAACTGTGTTATATTCATTAACCTTTTCAACTACCGGTTCTTTTTCCTTATCTTGATCAGGATGTGGTTCTTGTGGAGTAGGAATAGCTTCATCAGAAGTTACAGGTACTTCAGGTGGTTTAAGTGTTGTACCACTTCTTGTGGTAATGGCTTTAGCTGTTTCATTCCGGGGGTTAGCATTTGTATCACTAGGTAAACTTCCCAATTTTCTTTCACCTATTAACCTTGCTAGGTTACTTACTTCTTGTTCCAAGTTTTGAATAGAAGCTTGTTGATTTCTAAATGCTTGAGCATTTTGTTCATTAGTTTGTTTTTGAGATGTGAAAAACTGCGTTTGAGTTTCAACTAGTTTCGTCATCATATCTTCTAAATTCGGCTTTTTATCATCGGTTTGTGGTGGTTTGTTTTGAAAATTAGGTCTTTGCTGATTGTAAGTATTATTGGATACTTGTTGATTGCTAGGACCTTGTTGGTTGTTGTATGGAATATTTTGATTATAATTCTGGTTTTGATTGTAAATTGGTCTTGGCGGTTGATAATTATTCTGATAATTATTTCCAGGCCTTTGGCTTAGATATGAAACATTCTCTCTTTGTTCCATTGTTAATTCAATACTGAGACAATCTTTTGTCAAATGTGGTCCTCCACACTGCTCACAACTAATTCGTATTGAGTGTATATCTTTAGTCGTCTTTTCCATTCGTCTCTCGACAGCATCTATCTTTACGGAAATGGAATCTAAGTCATGGCTAGAATCGGCTCTAGCTGCTTTAGATGATCAAACGATATCTTTTTCTTGGTGCTACTCATGTGAGTGGGAAGCAGTGTTATCAATAATTTTGTAAGCATCAGTTTCGGTTTTCTTCATAATAGAACCACCAGCTGCTATTTCGATGTCTTTCCTTGTAGTGATGTCGCATCCTTGGTAGAATATTTGTACTATTTGACAGGTGTCTAAACCATGTTGCGGACATCCTCTTAATAACTTTCCAAATCTTGTCCACGCCTCATATAGAGTTTCATTCGGTTTCTGTGTGAATGTAACAATTTCTCCTTGAAGTCTTACGGCTTTAGATGCCGGAAAGAATTGTTTAAGAAATTTTTCAACTAAAACGTTCCATGTATCAATCGCCCCTTCAGGTAACGATTCCAACCAATCTTTGGCTTCTCCCTTTAAAGTCCAGGGAAATAACATGAGATATATCTGTTCATCCTCCACTTCTCGGATTTTAAATAGTGTGCAGATCCTATTAAAGGTACGAAGATGTTCATTTGGATCTTCCTTCGGCGCACCACTAAATTGGCATTGATTAGTCACGATGTGTAGAATTTGTCCTTTGATTTCATAATCTGGCGCATTAATGTCAGGATGAGTAATTGCGTGACCTTGGCCAGTGCGTTTAGCTCTCATTCAGTCTTCCATACTTAAAGGTTCCAGATTCTCCATAATTCAATTTCTTGAATCGGAATCACTAGAGGATTCTAATTTAATGGTTTGTTCCTCAACAATCTCTATTTGAATGATTGGTGGTTCCGGAGGAAAATTTAATGGTTCAGGATCTACGAATTGTCCCTAAATATTCCCCGGATTCTCAATTGTGAGGTCGGGTTCAAAAAATGGATTATCAGAAATTTGAATTGGAGTACTTGGTCGACTGGATGACGATTCTAAAGAAAAATCAATGGCGGTAATATTTGCTAGATGTCTTGATCTATTTACAGGTGGTGAACGTACAAAAGGTGGTGAACGTCTTGCTCGGTGCATTCACTGAATATCCTATTAGTTTTTAAAAGGAAAGAAAAAATTTATATAAGTTATCCAATTAATAGACTTTTCTGATTTTGCCCACGTTTCGAATAGCCAAAAGATGCAGCAGAGGGGCAGGATTCGTTTGGTCTCAATATAATTGAGGACTGTTTGGCTCCAATAACCCGGTCCACGTACAAATTCAACTATTACTACGAACCAGAAAATTTTGATGTCTATCAATTTAACCACCTAAAATAAATTTTCGTGATTTTAAGAAATATAGATAAGAAGTAGAATAAAAATCTATGTCCTAAAACTAGAATTGCGAGAAATAAGAAAGAAAAAGAGCGCGTCGAAAAAGGTCGAAAAAGAAAAGAAAATTGAAAAAGGCGTCGAAAAATGAAAGAAACAGAGAATGACTATAAAACTTAAAAACACTCGACTAACCCAACCTTATTACTATCACTAACTTAAAATTATAATCGCAAATTGAGATTACTAATTGGAATGATAATTGATACATAGGTAAAAGGCGTCGAAAAATAATAAAGTAGCGCGTTGAAACTTAAAAAGGCACTAAAAACTAAAAACTAAAAATTGCGTCTAAAAATATTAAATCTTACAAGTAAAACTATATCCCAAATGGCAATATCTTAAAAAGGAACTAAAACTTAAAAAGGCGTCGCAAAATTCTAAAGCACTTAAATCTTAGTCTAAAAAAAAGCACTTAAGGGATTTTACGGCAGAGCCTAAAAATCTAGAAATAAAAATAACTATGGAAAAAACTATGAATTAAAACTAAATACGAGCGAAAAATACAAATATTACGCTAAAACAATTAAAAAGGGACAAAATATAAAAATATACTAAAAGTTGTAAAAAGGACAATTTTTATAAAAATATTATTTTTATATTATTTATTTTATAAAACTATTAATTTTAAAATTTAAATAAACTAATTAAACTAAAAATACAAATTAAATAAATAACACTAAATTAAATTATATAATATATAACCCTAATTAGGGTTTAAATATAATAATAATAATTATAATTCGTAATTAATGCAGGTTGCAGTCAACTGTGGCGTGTCAGACGGGCTCATGCGATCGCATGAGTCCTAAGCTACCCGGCCATGCGATCGCATGGGCTAGGGTTTCGGGCCACAGAGTGGGCTGCTACAGTACCGGACTCGAGTTTTAATATATTTTTTTTTCTGTTTTGAATTTTCTGTTTTATATATTTATGTAATATATTTATATAAATTAAATAAAACTTATATTTTTATAAAATAAAGATAAAGAAACTTTTATAGAACTTAAATATTTAACAAACTCTTAAAAATATTTATATTTTTGTTTTCTTTTTATATTTTCGAATATATTAAAACGTATTTTTACAAAAGCGTATTTTTTTTTTTATAAAAGTAAACTAAAAAGAAAAATCTTTTTTTTATATTAGCGTTGCGCTTCCGTCTTTTAAGCTAGATTGTTCTCTGCAGCGGCGCCAAAAATACTTGATAGTTAAAGCTAAGGGGTATAAAATACTATTAAATTTTACAAGGAAATACTATTAAATACGATACAATTTTACACAAGATATTTATTTATTTAGAGAATGGATATACTTAAAACTTGCTACAACACTTATAGGCAGTGTACCTAATCATACAGTAGTATAGTTTTTAGTAAGTCCGGTTCGTTCCACAGGGAAAATCTTTTAATCAAAGCTTAACGCTATATTAGTTTAATTTATAAAAATACAAATATATATATAAGTAATATTATTATTATAAAGGGGAGTTTTTACCGTTTAATGACCGGTTTGTCGATTTTAAAACTTTAGTCGCAGTTAAAACCAAATGTAAAATATTAAATAAATAAAAGACTTAATTTAAAGCGTAAAGTAAATAACGATAATGAAATTGCGATAAATAAGAGTGCGATAAAATAAACTTGCGATAATTAAAAAGTACGATAATTAAAAGTGCAATTAAATACAATAACAATAAATAAAAGTGCTATAATTAGAAGTGCAATTAAATATAAAATAAAGGAAATTAAATATGAAATAAAAGAATTATGCTTATTTAAACTTCCGTAATCATGATGTTTGACGTGTTGATTTTAGTTTTATGCCCATGGGTTAATTGTCCTTTGTCCTGGATTATTTAATATGTCCGTCTGGTTTTTGTCCATAACAGTCCATCAGTCATAAATATAAAGTGCGAGTGTCCTCGTCAAATTATCCTTATACCCGAAGTTAAATATTCCAACTAATTGGGGACTTAAACTGTAACAAGATTTTAATACTTTGTTTAATAATTACACCAAGATGTCGACTGAATGTAACCCAAGGTTTTAATACTTTGTTATCAATTACGCCAAGTGTCCTTGTACATAATTTCACTCCTGTTTTAATAATTCTAGTGGCTATTAATCCATTCCCGTGTCCGGTTAAATGAACGATTATTCGTACATATAAATATCCCGCCCATCGTATCCGATCGAGTGTATATGGTTATTTATAGGGACGTCCAATTGTGAATCTTTATATTAAAATTAACAAACTATCATTTAGTTAAACAAATATAAAGCCCATTAATAGCCCATAGTCTAATTTCCACAAGTGTCGTTCTTTTGTCCAAACCCCAATTAAGGTACAAAGCCCAATTACCCAATTTTAATATTTTTAGCCCAACATCATGATTACTTTGTTTTAAATAAGCATAATAATAAATTAGCTATGAGACATTAATGTAAAAAGGTTGAACATAACTTACAATGATTAAAAATAGCGTAGCGTTACACGGACAGAATTTTGACTTACACCCTTACAACATTCGCTAACATACCCTTATTATTAGAATTAAAATTAAAATTAAAATTAAAATATAAATATAAATATATACTACGTATGAATGAGGAGAAGAAAAAGATGTGTTTTTGTGGTGCACCAAAGCTTGATTTTTATAGGCATGTGGGCTGGAACTGTGCACCATGCGATCGCATGGATTTATGCCTTCCAGGCCATGCGATCGCATGGCCAGCTGGGGAGACTCAAAAGTCTTTGTTTTTTTATGCCGACGGTTTTTAAATATAATATAATATATATATTAATTTTAAGAATTAATTATATATTATATTATATTCATGTGCATAGTTGACTTGAAATTTTTAGTCCGTTGCGTCGAGCGTTGAGAGTTGACTCTGGTCCCGGTTTCGGATTTTCGAACGTCCTTGCGAATAATTTAATATCTTGTACTTTGCGTTTTGAATCTTGTACTCTTGTAATTTTGAGACGTTTCTTATCAATAATTGGAACCTCTTTGATTGTAATTTGTTCTTTTGAGCTTTTTGGTCGTTTGCGTCTTCAATTCGTCGAATCTGCCTTTTGTCTTCACCTTTTATTATTTAAACGAATATCACTTGTAAATAGGACAATTGCAACTAAAAGCTTGTCTTTCTTGAGGAATAATGCTATGAAATATATGTTCGTTTTTAGCATTATCAGTCGTAAAGAAAGGGATGAACCTCGCAGGTTTAGGGCCTTGAATATGACAATTAGAACAAACCTCGCAAGGCAGATTCTTGAGGCACAACAAGAAGCCTTAAAGGAAGAGAATTTTGTGAAAGAAAACGTAAGAGGTATGGCTAAGAAATTTGAGATTCGAGCAGATGGTACTAGGTACTCTGCAGGACGTCTTTGGGTTCCGAAGTCTGGTGAACTGCGACATCTTGTTTTGGATGAGGCTTATAAGTCTAGGTACTCTATTCATCCTGGTTCAGGAAAGATGTATCATGATCTTAAGGAGCTGTATTGGTGGCCAAATTTGAAAGGTGATGTGGCTACATATGTGGCTAAGTGTTTGACCTGTGCTAAGGTTAAAGCTGAACATCAAAAACCGTCTGGACTGTTGGTACAACCCGAGATTCCCGAGTGGAAGTGGGAAGGAATTACGATGGATTTTATTACTAAGTTACCGAGAGTTGCGGGTGGCTATGACACTATTTGGGTGATTGTAGATCGACTCACTAAGTCGGCTCACTTTTTGCCGATCAGGGAAACAGATTCAATGGAGAAGCTCACTCGTTTGTACTTGAAGGAGATTGTTTCTAGGCATGGTGTTCCTGTATCCATTATTTCGGACCGAGACAGTCGATTTGTATCGAGGTTTTGGCGATCTTTACAGGAAGCCTTGGGAACTAGATTAGATATGAGCACCGCTTATCATCCTCAAACGGATGGTCAGAGTGAAAGGACCATTCAGACGTTGGAAGATATGTTGCGAGCGTGTGCTATTGATTTTGGTAATGGGTTCGATAAATATTTGCCGCTAGCTGAGTTTTATTATAACAACAGTTATCATGCAAGTATTCAAGCCGCACCGTTTGAAGCTCTGTACGGTAGGAAGTGTAGGTCTCCTGTCTGTTGGAATGAGGTTGGGGATGCTCAACTCACAGGTCCAGAAATTATTCACGAGACTACCGAGAAGATTGTACAGATTAAGGAAAGGTTGAGAACCGCTAGAAGACGGCAAAAGAGTTATGCCGATAGGGGAAGGAAAGATGTGGAATTTCAAGTTGGTGATCGTGTTATGTTAAAGGTTTCACCTTGAAAGGGTGTGATCCGTTTTGGTAAAAGGGGAAAGCTAAGTCCTCGCTTTGTTGGACCGTTTGAGATTGTTGAGAGAGTTGGACCGGCGGCTTATCGTTTGAAGTTGCCACAAGAATTCATTGCTGTTCACGATGTCTTTCATGTATCGAACTTAAAGAAGTGTTTGGCCGAGGCCGACAAGACTATTCCTTTGGAAGAACTTCATGTTGATAAGCAACTACACTTTATTGAGGAACCTATTGAAATTATGGATCGAGAAGTTAAGACTCTTAAGCAGAGCCGAATTCCTATTGTCCGGGTTAGATGGAACGCTAGACGCGGTCCCGAGTTCACTTGGGAGCGTGAAGATTAGATGAAGCAGAAGTACCCGCATTTGTTCCCAGATGCTGAGTCAACCCCTGCACCTGCTTAAATTTCTGGACGAAATTTCCGTAACGGGAAGGTACTGTCACGACCCTACTTTTTCCTTTATCTTTTACCGTTAATTATTTAACGACCGTTAACTATTAATTGGGTTACGTCATTTCATGACCTATATTATTATTTTAGTAATAATATATTAATTATTATGTGTTATGTGAATATATGTATTCATATTTTAAAACGTACGTTTATACGAATCGCGGATTTCTGTCCGGCGAATCTTTTCGGTTTTTAAACCAACGGACGCGTTTTTGGGATATTTAAATCCTAATTATTTTAAATATGATATTTTAAGATCATATTATTATATAGTGTATTTATATTTATTTTTCATCGCGCGTTTGTTATCTTTCCGAATTTTTAATCGCGTAAGTGCGTTTTCGCGTTTCGGGTTTCGTTCGGGCTTTCGGGCCACAAGGTTTCTTCCATTTATCAACTTAGCCCACCATGGGGCCCACCCCATCCCAATTTCGGCCGAAACCAAGGGGGGAGGGAGAATACTCCCCATATTTCTTTTTTTTGGCAATTTATTTTATCACTTCCTCATTTATCTAACCTAAATTCTATTTTGCTCTCTTCTCCTCTTCCCTTGTCCCCTAGCCGTCGCCTACCACCACCATAACACCATCATCTTCATCAATTTTCATAGCTTGGATCAAGGATTGTTATACATCAACGCGTTCCTCGTTCCGTTCTCTACGCGATTATACTTCTCGTTTCTTGATTAGGGTATAAACCCTAACCCTAGAACTTTTAATTTTTCCTTACTTTTCTGTATTTTGATGATTTATTAATAGTATGATGATTATTAGTTGTTGTAATGTTGATTGTATGCGTAGAATTGCTCGTTTACATATGTTTTCGGTTTGATATAATCGGGACAGCAGCTTTTTCGTGTGTTTCTGACTTTGTAACTGATATAAAAGTTAAAATAAAGTATATAAATGAGTTCCTCTCATCAAGACATTAATTTTAGACACCGGATTCATGTCGTTTCGATTCCCGGAACCCTAGTTATGATCAAAGTGGTATTTTGTTAAGATTGAATGTGATTTTGGTATGAACCAGGTTTGGTCCGACTTTGTGACCATATTTGGTGACTTTAGGGTGTGTTAGTGTGTTAGGACTGATGGTGGGGCGAACTTTCATGTTCGGGTCATCTCAATCCGAGCCACGAATCACCCGTTACGTCCAAAACACGTTTTTGATTGAATTGAAGTTGCAAGTAGTGTGTTGGCTGTATAACACGACTTGTGGACTGTTCTTGGGGTGTTCTTGAGTGTACCAAAGTGTCGGGTGGTTTACTTAGGCGGAGATATATGTAAGGCTCGCCGAAAACCGACACCCGGGGCTCAGGATACGACCCGATGAACTTTTGATTTAAAACTTTTGATTAATTATTAAACTTAGGATATAAATAATGGATTTCATTATAATTTAATTACTTATGATAAAAAAAGTAATTATTATTATTTACAACTTATGATATATATTTATTATATCATTTAATTAATACTTATGATTTAATTAATATTTTAATTAAACATATGATTAATAATACTTCATTATTAATGGAATATACTTATGATAAGTATTAAACTTATATTATGAGATTATTATAATAAGACTTATAATAAGGATTAATTAATTATTTAATTATTATAAGACTTAGTTATTATTTAATTATAATTTAATTATTAAATACTTATGATTTAATAGTTATAATTAGAAACTTATGATATGATTAATAATTCATTATTAATTAATAATACTTATGATATGATTTAAAATTTATTATTAATTAATAATATTTATATTATGACTAATATTTAATTAATTAATTAAATACTTATGTTATATTAATTATATCATTTAAACTTATATTAACTTTAATAATTCATTTTAATTTAATAAAACTTATGTTATGACATAATTAGACATATTTAACTTTAATAAACGTTATAACATATATTATTACTATAACTTACACTTTTAAAATTAACGTTGACTATGTTTGACCAAGGTTGACTTTTGAGTTGACTTTCGGTTAACTTTGACTTTCAGTTGACTTTTGTTGACTTTCTAATTAAGGAAACCTTTCTAACATATAAACTTTCCTAAAATAGAAACTTTCCAAAAATAGAAACTTTCCAAAAATAGAAACTTTCCAAAAATGGAAACCTGCTAAAAATAGAAACTTTCTAAAAATAGAAAGTGTGTGTCCGTAAGCTGTTCCGATCAAACCGATGCATATTGAGTATTGTTCTATGACTACTTGCAACATGTACAATAGCTATCATACTAAGACTTGACCTAAGTTAATTATTTATATCGACCTGCTTTATTTATAGGTCGGCGTTGTGATCATTCCTGATCACTGTACTACATTTGCTGTTCGCTTAATTGTGTTGGTTACTTCATTACTATTAAGGTGAGTTATAGTCCCGTTTTTACATACTTTTTAAAGTATATTTTTGGGATGTGATTACATGCATTTTATTTCACGTTTAGACACAAGTGACAATTAAATTTAAATTATTCATTGTGAGTTGGACAAAAATATTCCCTAGTCTGGTAACTGTAATCATTGGTTTCTACCGGTGAACGCGAATCCTACGGATAGATCTATCGGGTTTGACAACCCCATTTTGAGCTAGTCGCGCTAGCAATTTATAATCGGAATGTTTAGTACTTCGTATTTTGTTGTAGATACACTGTCCAGTGTATATTTTTATTGTGTTTGGCAAGGGTAAATAAAGGGTTAAGTGGTTACCAGGT
This sequence comes from Rutidosis leptorrhynchoides, assembly GCF_046630445.1. NCBI lineage: Eukaryota > Viridiplantae > Streptophyta > Magnoliopsida > Asterales > Asteraceae > Rutidosis > Rutidosis leptorrhynchoides. The sequence continues at coordinate 273,899,776 of NC_092339.1, read as the reverse complement.
GGCTCATTGATAATGGAATAATGCTTAATATTTTCTAACATCTTTAAATCTTGTGGTCTAAAGTTTATTCAATTATTTAAACCTATAATTTACTCAACCTTTGTGTTGACAGTTTACTCGCATATTTTTACAGGTACTTGAGTTTATGTGATGCTTCCGCTGTGTTTAGAAGAGTCTGCATGCATTTGGGCAGATTTTTATGAAACAATTTACGAAACTTTGGCTTGCATTCAGTTTTTGAATAATTAATACTTGTGGGTTGTTGACAATGTTTTTGTGTCAACTTTGGATTATTAATATGTTGGGTTACTTTTAAACTACATATTTTGGAATGCATTCCTTTTTGAGAAACTTTTGAAATAAAAGAATGCAATGTCATTTATTAAATTCATTTAAGTTCGATCAAGCTGTGGGACCAAGTGACGGAGCCGTTAAGTGTTTTGACGGGGCCATCACACACGCGGAATGCGTAAGTGTAATAACAGTACTATTACAAATTTTGTTTAAAATCCAAGTTTTAATTAAATCTTTTATTATTACTTTTTAAGTATTTAATTTATAATTAGTATAATTATTATAATTCTCTTTCATCCATTTATAATTTAATTAAAACTAAAAATTTAGTTAATTTAAATAATTTGTATTTTATTTTATTGGTTAAAACAAATTTCTAATCATTTAGTTTTATTGCAAGTTATTGTTTTATTTATTACCATTCAGTAATACAATTGTTTTATCGTAAATAGTATAATCTCATTTAGTTCACTTTTAATCTAATGATTATAAATCCTGTAATCTTGTAATTTTATTTATCAAGTAAGTTAGTTAAGTTATTTTTCATTATTGTTATATTATATAATTCCTAATCCAAAACCCCCTTTAAATTAGTTTAACTTCAAAGACTATTAAAAACCATTAAACACTCCATCTCCCTATGGAACGAATTGGATTTACCTATGAAACTAAACTACGCGGATAGGACTAGTTGCCTATATATGTGTGAAATCAACCCGAATTCATTAAAACACCATATATACAATAAATCAATTCGTGTAACAAAACAACTCAAATCCGTTCAAAACAAAGGTATAGTTTCACCACATCAACTTTTTGGCGCCGCTGCCAGGGAGTTGGCAGTTAAATAAATAGATAATTTTTCTGATTCGTTGTAGTAGTTAGATTTGTACGTGGACTGGGTTATTGGAGCCAAACAGTACCCAATTATATTGGGACCAAACGAATCCTGCCCCTCTGCTGCATCTTTTGGCTATTCGAAACATGAGCAAAATCAGAAGGATATCTGTTTGTTTAAAGGTTTTTATCATTATTTTTATGTTATTCGATCCTTTTGAAGGAATTCAATTCTTAGAAAAGCTTTTGGTGTTGTGATTGCATAATAGAAATTAATGCATGAATTTACGTTCTTCCAACACTGATTTAACTCCTTCATACCCTGAACCCGAAAGGGAATTTCACGAACGTTTAAGAGCTCAAGAAGTAGAGTCTCTCGCTGAGGGTTTAGAATCACTTTCATTAAATTCTAACTCTGAACCAGTTATTCAACCAATCATAGAACCAGTTATCAAAGAAGAAGAAGAGATGGCTGCTACAAATCAAACGATGGATGCATTGATGAAGGCAACAAGAACAGGCCAAGGCCATGCAATTATTCAACCTACAGTGTCTGACGGTTTTGAAATAAAGGGTCAATTTCTTCACATGGTGACTAATACATGCCAATTCGGTGGAGCTCCAAATAAGGATGCTAACGAGCATCTTCGTAAGTTTGTAAGCATTTGTAAGCTATTCAAGATCAAAGATGTCTCCGATGAAGTCGCATGTTTAAAAATCTTTCCATGGTCGTTAAAGGATGATGCAAGAGATTGGCTAGACTCATTACCAGAAGGTTATATCGAAGACTGGAATGATATGATGGACAAGTTTTTGTCAGAGTTCTTCCCTGCTTCAAAAGCAGCAAAGTTGCAAAGTGATATAAATCACTTCAAGCAAAAGCCTAATGAGACTCTTTATGAAGCTTGGACCCGATTCAATAAAATGCTTAGGGTATGTCCTCAACACAGGTTGAATACATTCTAAAAAGTTCAAATATTCTATAAAGGAGTCAATGTGGCTACTCGAAAGGATATAGATGTTGCAGCATGAGGATCAATCATGAAAAAAACGCCCGAAGAAGCTCACACAATCATTGCCGATATAGCAGCACATTCTCATAATTGGCATCAAGAGATGGAGTTCTCTAGATCAACAACTGTTGCTAGTATCGAAAGCAACGATGAAATCGCTGCTACTACAATAAAAGTGCACTTATAGGACCTTTTTTCCTGGGACCTAGTAAAATAAGGTCGTAAAAGCTACTTATATAGGACCAGACGATATTTAGGGTCCCATTATGATATACTCTTTTAGAGTGGGGTCCCAAAGAGCTCTTTTCTGGGACACATTATTTTTTGTGTCCTATTATCAAATATTTTCATATGACACTTAGAAAGTGGATCCTAATAGAGGAGCTTATAAGACCTTTATTCGTTAGTGTCTCGTTATGTTTTATGTAATAGGACACTTGTTATGAATGTCATATGAAATATACGTCTAGAGGTCATTTATTTCTGAGAGTCTTATTATATTGTAGCATAATAGGACATTTTGTACATATGTCCTATAAATGTATGTTATTAGGACGAATTAGTTTAGGGGTCCTAATTATCATAATAGTTAATATGATATAATAGGACATTTAAATTGTGTATCATATAAAAGAGACTTTATAAGACATTTAAATGTGTGTGTTTTATTATTTGATAGAGTAATAGGACACATGATATGACGGTCATATGAAAGTTACTCTTTATAAGACATTTATTTGTGTGAGTCGTATTATAGTAGATATAATATGACACTTAAATTCTTTAATAGAACATTTTTAGTTTTTGAGGTCATAATTATCATATGATTTTATAGGACACTTTAATTGTGAATTATAAAATATTTCGTTATAAGACATTTAACGGTTTAGTGTCGTATTATGTGTTAATTCAATAGGACACTTTATATAAAAGTCATATGAAATAAATTATCATAGGACATTTATTTGTTCCAGTCGTATTATATATTTAGCTAATAGGTTATGTAATACTTATATCATATCATTGTCAATTTTTAGGACACTTTTAGTTTTTGGGGTCATATGATTTCATATGACACTTTAATTGTGATTCATAAAATGGTACTTTATAAGATATTTAACAGTTTATTGTCGCATTATGTGTTAATTTAATAGGACATTTTATATTAATGTCATATGAAATAAACTATAATAGGACATTTATTTGTCCCAGTCATATTATATATTTAGCTAATAGGACATGTAATACTTATGTCGTATCATTTTCAATTTTTATGGCACTTTTAGTTTTTGGGGTCATAATTATCATATGATTTGATAAGACACTTTAATTGTGAATCATAAAATGGTACTTTATAAGACATTTATCATATGATTTGATAGGACACTTTAATTGTGAATCATAAAATGGTACTTTATAAGACATTTAACAGCTTAGTGTCGCATTGTGTGTTAATTTAATATGACACCTTATATAAAAGTCATATTATATATAGTATCATATGACATTTATTTGTCCTAGTCGTAGTACATCAAAAGCTAATAGGACAAGTGATACTTATGTCCTATCATTGTAAATTTTTAGGACACTTTGATTCTTTAATATGACGGAGGAGATTTTAGGTACCTAATGATCATATCATTTCATAGGACTTTTAATATGGTTGCTAAAAAGGTACTTTTTAAGACATTAACTTGTTGGTGACCCATTATGTGATAAAGTAATAGGGCACTTAATAATAAGGTCATATTGTTCAAAAAACATGTGTATCGGCAGGGACATGTTAGCCCTGTGTTGACTTTGTCAACCCATCATGCGGTCCCCGGTAGCCCACTGGAGCCTGGCGAAACACCATCACCCATTTTCCCACAGCATGTCAGGCCCGATAATCGAACATGCATTGTCATTGTTTCAATCTTCGCATGCGTGGGACCAAGGGATCATTTGGGCCGGTAAGAATGGTTTTTGATCCAGTTATTTGGAAAATCCTCACCTAGTGGGAATCGAACCTTCACCTCCCCTAAGTGAGAGTGAGTCATTCGCCACTAGGCTATTGGCTCATTCTTTAATAAGGTCATATGAAATAAACTTTTAGAGGACATTAATTGGTGTAGGTCTTATTATGGTGGGACATATTAAAATATTCACTTTTTAAGTCGTATAGTACGAAGTATTATAAAACACTTCAACTATTTAATAGAACATATTAGATTTTGAGGTCCTAATTATCATATGATTTTATACTACTCTTAAATTTTGATTACTATAAAAGTATTTTGTACTTTGTAAGACATTAACAGGCATTAATTTGTAGGTGCCTCATTATGTGATAATGTAATATGACAATTAACTTTTAATGAAAAATTTGTTTGTGTGAGTCTTACTAAAGTCTACTCAGGCCCTATCGTATCATATTAAGTTTTATAAAAAAAAATGCAACTCTTTAATGACGGATGGAATTTTGAAGTTCTGATTATCAGATGATTGATTTCATAGTAGGCTCGAAAAAAATGCAGCTCTTTGAGACATTTTTTTTTGTAAGGCTAGCAACAAGACACTATTATGGTCCTAAAATCCTAAGACATTATTTTGAAGACATTACACAAGGAATTATAAAGACGCATAAATGTACAACATATATTTTTTTGAAAGCCTAGCAAAACTTTTATTGCTATATAAAAAATATATTAAAAGCATCAGGATGCAATACACAACCATACACAAATAGAATACATTTCAGGTTGCAGCGTATCAACCTTCACGAACAGACTAACTGGACCGCGTTGAAGGGGAAAACTTGTTGCTTGGGCTGTTGTCCTTGATGGAGCAGCAGCACCACCGCCACCACCACCAGCTACTGTCTGCATGCTGCTTCGTGCAAGCTGTTACGTCAATTAAATAACCAACATGTAAACTAAACAATAAGTAAAATTACCGATACTATATCCACTCCGTAATATTTAAGATTGATACTATTTTATTGTTAATACTTCTAACGATGGTCATTTAACATAGCATTATGCTTGTTACTTCTGCTGATCATTCTGTTAAGCTTCTACTGATATTCAGTTGTTGTTTACTCTGCTTCGTGCTGTTGATTCCTGCCATTTGTTTACTATATATCATCACCTTACTTTTTTCGAGCACATGAGTTTCGAACCCATATCCCTCTTTTTCTCATACTCCAGCCTAAAATCAAGGATTGAACAGATAGAAATTTGCGTAAGAAAACACCAAAAAACAGTACAAAATATAAGTATGGTCATGGCCCTCTTTTTATATTATCCTTTTTCACAACATGAAGCCATCCCCATATCTAAATAGTACAACATATACACATGTGCACAAGCAGTTATTTTCTAGCATAAGTTACACCTTCAGTTTTTATTAACTTTTGTTATCTTGTACTGTTCCATTTAAACATGTGTTACTATTGTATAACGATTTATAAGACTTCTAACAATTTATGGAAATCGGAATCACTCTTTCCCCCAAAATATGCTGCTATCTACCTTTAGTTGAAATATTAAGAAAAATACACAAATACCTCAGGAACACATACATACATAAATGAAAATCGGATGGTAAATAGCAATAGTTTCGGCATACACTATACCCATCATCATAAAATGAATTGAATCTACACATCAATTTAACGTAGTACTAAAACATGCAAATAAATGTAATTAGAACATAATATGTAGTGGATTCGGATTGTCATAAATGCTATCATTGAATGTAATGTAATTCTGACCATAAATACGTGGGTTGTGTTTTATTTCGGACGGGTCAAGGAAAGTTGTCTTAAGGTTACTTTTTATCTGCACAACCTCCTAAATCATTTTATTTAAAGATTTAAGTTTAAAATTGTAATAGCCAAAGGTGTCAATTTCTACCCATTTACATATATATGGATTGTTTCAGGGTTTTGTATTATCACTAATAGATTAAAAGGCCAAAATTAAACTGTAATGAAAAAAAAAGGGTCAAAATTGGACTATATGACAACAAGATCATATATGAAACCGTAGTTATTTACTATAAATATTATTCTGTATTTAAAAATTATATACATGTGTAGTTTTCGTACAATGTTCCTTTTAGTTTGCATTCGAAACCTATAAAATATATTACAAGCTGCACAAATCAGCTCCTAAAGAATAAAAGTCATCAGACAAATCCAAAATTGCTACTATATGTCAGGATATTTATTAACATTCCAGTCAGCTGGTCCAAAACAATATGAGCAGTTGCAAAACAGAATCATAGAGCGTAACTCTTGAAATTTGATGTTGTAAATAGTGGTATTTTTATGGTAGCTTTTTGTCCGTAGATAAACGTTAATGACGCAAGTGTCGGTGTATTCTACTAACAAGTGTCGGTAGCTTTATACTAAACACAACCTTTGACCTCAAAAACATATCAAATTACAAATATGACCATCAACCAAGTAGCCTTGATGCTTTGACATATGCAACACACATCAAAAAGCATCTAGAGGTGTAAGAATGCTCTGTTAATACATGACTTAACTTTATACAAAACGTGTTTAGACCAAATAGTACCACTATTTTCAATTATGATGATCATAATGTTTAATCAGTACATTACACTTTCACAGTTGTAAATAAATAAAAATAATGAAGTGAGTCAGGCATTTTGTTAAAGATATTGTTACCACACAAGTTCTTTCTTCAATATTTGTTTCTTTAAAAAGCCATTGACCAAAAGTGTCTCACATTGCATAACCACTAGCACATACTCTAAAAGTTACATGATCAAAGCTTTTTACTAAGTGTGCCCTAGATGGATTCAAGAAAAAATATCTCAAAACACCCTTAAGTGCAAGTATAAATGCTTATGATGATAAAGTTAGAGCAAACTAATAAAATTCTTAATATAAAACGAAACTTGTACCAGAGTTGACCATTAAAACGTGATCAATGAAGTCTACAAACACTTACAAATCTGAAAACTCTTAATAAATTTAGTCAACTAAATCCATGAAGTGATCCAATACAGTTTCCAAAAAACATATAAAAACTACCCAAATCTTGTACCTGATGAACCGCTGCTGATCTGAACGATTCCAGCCATCTCCGTTGAAATCCACTTCTTTAATTAGATACGGTGTTGAAAAATATCTGACGACAGTGATCTTCGTCCAGATCTCAAATCGCCCGCCGGAGGGAAACCCCAAAATCTTTTTCTTCATGTTTGTAAATCAGAATACTCTTCGAAATACTCTTACGGTGATGGTCATTTAGGAACTACAGGAGATTAAGGATTAAGAAATAATGAAGGGAAAATATACAGATAGTGATTGTGGGTAGTTAGAAAAATAATAATAGAGATTTGATAAATCTTGAAACCTAAGGAGGGAACAGACGAAAAAGAAAAAATATTAGCCAATTTTTTTTTTAACTTTTTTCATTTGTTTCTTTTTATTATTTTTACTATTTAATATTTGCTATTGCTATACTAACACTCATGGTCGAAGAACTTTGAATTCGGACTTTTAATTATATATATATATATTGGTAGGATCAAGAGGGAAGTAACCATTCGGAGGGAAGCGGGGAAAGCAAAAACTTTTTTTTTTCTTTTCGTTTTTTGAAAAAACTTTGTTCACGAACATTATAGATGAGATGAAAATATGAACATTTAGTAGAGACACTTTGTGATAAATGTTTTTATTTTGGCGGGAAAACGCTCGAAAAAATAATATATAACAATTATCGTATTTTTCGAACGTATTTTGAGGGTTTAGCTATTGGGGTTTAGATATTAGGGTTTAGATATTAAGGTTTATAGGGTTTAGATATTAGGGTTTAGAAATTTAGGGTTTAGGGTTTAGATTTAGGATTTAGATTGAATTTTTAACACGAACGATTTAGAGTTTAGAGTTTAGGGTTTAGGGTTTGGTGTTTTGGGTTTATGGAATAAACCCAAAACACCAAACCCTAAACCCTAAAACCTAAACTCTAAATCGGGCTAAATTTTACTTCACAAAACATGAAGAAAAAAAACGTTCATATTCTTCACGAACAATATTATCTTGAATGTTATTTTTGTCGATCGTTTTCCCGCCTAAATAATAACATTCATCACGAAGTGTCTCTTCTAAATGTTCATATTTTCGTGTAATCTTGATGCCGGAAAAAAAATTTCAAAAAAAACAAAAAAACAAAAAAAAATTTGCTTCCCCCCGATTGATTACTTCCCCATTGATCATGTCCCTATATATATATATATATATATATATATATATATATATATATATATATATATATATATATATATATATATATATTAGACTTTTGAGATAATTTCCGAGATTTTGACCGAGAAATTCAATAAAATCGGATATTAACCGAGAAGTTGACCGATTTTTCCGAGAAATTGGTCGTTGACCGATAAATTACGCGTTGACCGTTTTTTTTGCCGATTCACAAAACGAGTTCTTGCCAGTATTGAGCTTTCGATTTCTCTCCGAGTTCTTGGCGATTTCTCGCCAGGATAACGGATTTATTAATAAATAAACCAATATAAAATATAATTTTGTAAGTTGTGAATTTGTACAATTAGATCGATTATCTAATATCTACAATTGAAAAACCGTATTTATTCAAAATTTTATAAATAAAATAAATTTTAAAAATATATAAGTTATGAATCTATTTCTATGAGATTATTTTTAATTTAATTTGGTAACTAAATATTTTTTTCATTCTATCATTTTTCAGTATAGAATATATATTTGTAGTGACCCGAACTTTTCCATGTTTATATACATTAATTGAGATTGATGTTTACATGATTAAATGTTTCCAACATGTTAAGCAATCAAACTTGTTAAGACTTGATTAATTGAAATAGGTTTCATATAGACAATTGACCACCCAAGTTGACCGGTGATTCACGAACGTTAAAACTTGTAAAAAAACTATATGATGACATATATATGGTTATATATATAGTTAACATGATATTATGATAAGTAAACATATCATTAATTATATTAACAATGAACTACATATGTAAAAACAAAACTACTAACTTAATGATTTTGAAACGAGACATATATGTAACGTTTATCGTTGTAACGACATTTAATGTATATATATCATATTAAGAGATATTCGTACATCATAATATCATGATAATATAATAATTTAAAATCTCTTTTGATATTATAAACATTGGGTTAACAACATTTAACAAGATCGTTAACCTAAAGGTTTCAAAACAACACTTACATGTAACGACTAACGATGACTTAACGACTCAGTTAAAATGTATATACATGTAGTGTTTTAATATGTATTTATACACTTTTGAAAGACTTCAATACACTTATCAAAATACTTCTACTTAACAAAAATGCTTACAATTACATTCTCGTTCAGTTTCATCAACAATTCTACTCGTATGCACCCGTATTCGTACTCGTACAATACACAGCTTTTAGATGTATGTACTATTGGTATATACACTCCAATGATCAGCTCTTAGCAGCCCATGTGAGTCACCTAACACATGTGGGAACCATCATTTGGTAACTAGCATGAAATATCTCATAAGATTACAAAAATATGAGTAATCATTCATGACTTATTTACATGAAAACAAAATTACATATCCTTTATATCTAATCCATACACCAACGACCAAAAACACCTACAAACACTTTCATTCTTCAATTTTCTTCATCTAATTGAACTCTCTCAAGTTCTATCTTCAAGTTCTAAGTGTTCTTCATAAATTCCAAAAGTTCTAGTTTCATAAAATCAAGAATACTTTCAAGTTTGCTAGCTCACTTCCAATCTTGTAAGGTGATCATCCAACCTCAAGAAATCTTTGTTTCTTACAGTAGGTTATCATTCTAATACAAGGTAATAATCATATTCAAACTTTGGTTCAATTTCTATAACTATAACAATCTTATTTCAAGTGATGATCTTACTTGAACTTGTTTTCGTGTCATGATTTTGCTTCAAGAACTTTGAGCCATCCAAGGATCCATTGAAGCTAGATCCATTTTTCTCTTTTCCAGTAGGTTCATCCAAGGAACTTAAGGTAGTAATGATGTTCATAACATCATTCGATTCATACATATAAAGCTATCTTATTCGAAGGTTTAAACTTGTAATCACTAGAATATAGTTTAGTTAATTCTAAACTTGTTCGCAAACAAAAGTTAATCCTTATAACTTGACTTTTAAAATCAACTAAACACATGTTCTATATCTATATGATATGCTAACTTAATGATTTAAAACCTGGAAACACGAAAAACACCGTAAAACCGGATTTACGCCGTCGTAGTAACACCGCGGGCTGTTTTGGGTTAGTTAATTAAAAACTATGATAAACTTTGATTTAAAAGTTGTTATTCTGAGAAAATGATTTTTATTATGAACATGAAACTATATCCAAAAATTATGGTTAAACTCAAAGTGGAAGTATGTTTTCTAAAATGGTCATCTAGACGTCGTTCTTTCGACTGAAATGACTACCTTTACAAAAACGACTTGTAACTTATTTTTCCGACTAGAAACCTATACTTTTTTTGTTTAGATTCATAAAATAGAGTTCAATATGAAACCATAGCAATTTGATTCACTCAAAACGGATTTAAAATGAAGAAGTTATGGGTAAAACAAGATTGGATAATTTTTCTCATTTTAGCTACGTGAAAATTGGTAACAAATCTATTCCAACCATAACTTAATCAACTTGTATTATATATTATGTAATCTTGAGATACCATAGACACGTATACAATGTTTCGACCTATCATGTCGACACATCTATATATATTTCGGAACAACCATAGACACTCTATATGTGAATGTTGGAGTTAGCTATACAGGGTTGAGGTTGATTCCAAAATATATATAGTTTGAGTTGTGATCAATACTGAGATACGTATACACTGGGTCGTGGATTGATTCAAGATAATATTTATCGATTTATTTCTGTACATCTAACTGTGGACAACTAGTTGTAGGTTACTAACGAGGGCAGCTGACTTAATAAACTTAAAACATCAAAATATATTAAAAGTGTTGTAAATATATTTTAAACATACTTTGATATATATGTATATATTGTTATAGGTTCGTGAATCAACCGGTGGTCAAGTCTTACTTCCCGACGAAGTAAAAATCTGTGAAAGTGAGTTATAGTCCCACTTTTAAAATCTAATATTTTTGGGATGAGAATACATGCAGGTTTTATAAATGATTTACAAAATAGACACAAGTACGTGAAACTACATTCTATGGTTGAATTATCGAAATCGAATATGCCCCTTTTTATTAAGTCTGGTAATCTAAGAATTAGGGAACAGACACCCTAATTGACGCGAATCCTAAAGATAGATCTATTGGGCCTAACAAACCCCATCCAAAGTACCGGATGCTTTAGTACTTCGAAATTTATATCATATCCGAAGGGTGTCCCGGAATGATGGGGATATTCTTATATATGCATCTTGTTATTGTCGGTTACCAGGTGTTCACCATATGAATGATTTTTATCTCTATGTATGGGATGTGTATTGAAATATGAAATCTTGTGGTCTATTGTTACGATTTGATATATATAGGTTAAACCTATAACTCACCAACATTTTTGTTGACGTTTTAAGCATGTTTATTCTCAGGTGATTATTAAGAGCTTCCGCTGTCGCATACTTAAATAAGGACAAGATTTGGAGTCCATGCTTGTATGATATTGTGTAAAAACTGCATTCAAGAAACTTATTTTGTTGTAACATATTTGTATTGTAAACCATTATGTAATGGTCGTGTGTAAACAGGATATTTTAGATTATCATTATTTGATAATCTACGTAAAGCTTTTTAAACCTTTATTGATGAAATAAAGGTTATGGTTTGTTTAAAAATGAATGCAGTCTTTGAAAAACGTCTCATATAGAGGTCAAAACCTCGCAACGAAATCAATTAATATGGAACGTTTTTAATCAATAAGAACGGGACATTTCAGTTGGTATCCGAGCGTTGGTCTTAGAGAACCAGAAAATTTGCATTAGTGTGTCTTATCGAGTTTGTTAGGATGCATTAGTGAGTCTGGACTTCGACCGTGTTTTCTTTAAAAATGATTGCTTAACATTTTTGTTGGAAACTATATATTTTTAACATATGAATATTATGTGATATATTAATCTCTTAACGTGTTTGATATTATGTGATAGATGTCTACCTCTAGAACAAGTCCCATTGACTCACCTAATAATAATGAAGAGTCAAATGTAAATTGGAATGATTTGTGGACTGATTCACAAGTTCCCGAAGAGGAACCGGAAGAAGAGTCGGAACCGGAAGAAGAATCGGAACCGGAAGAAGAATCGGAACCGGATGAAGAAATAGAACCGGTGGGGGAAATAATAAAACGGTTAAGTAAAAGAAAATCCTCAACCAACCGACCAAAGTTAATTATGGTCAATGGTGTTTCCGCCAAGGAAGCAAAATATTGGGAGGATTACCAATTCTCCGATGAATCGGATTCCGACGAGAATTTCGATGATGTTATAGAAATTACCCCAACTGAATTTAAAAAGGCAAAAGAAAATAATAAGGGAAAGGGCATAAAAATAGAGAAATCTAATTCCAACCCCGATGAACTTTATATGTATCGTCAACCCCCGAAGTCCTTAAGTTGTAACAATGACCCGGGAACCTCTAAACCACCAGGTTTTTCTAAACCAATGTGGACAACGACGGCTCGTATTAGGGGAACATCATATATCCCTAGAAACTTGGCAAAACGAACCAAAACCGAAGAAGAAGAAGAAACGAGCGAGTCGGAATAAGATAGTTGTATTCGTGTGGTGTAATATAGGTAATATAGTGTTCTTATGCTTTATGATATATGTAAAAATTGCTTGTATTAATAAGTATTTTTTTTATGAATCTAACTCTTGTCTATTTTACAGTTTAAAAACACAAAATGGATAGACAACCCAATATTTTAAGAGACCTACCCGGAGACATGATTGATGAAATCTTGTCTAGAGTCGGCCAGAATTCCTCGGCACAACTATTTAAGGCGAGATCAGTTTGTAAGACATTCGAAGAACGTTCCAAGAATGTCTTGGTTTATAAGAGACTTTCGTTTGAAAGATGGGGGATATCACATTGGGAAACCCATAAGTTACGATGTGTTTACTTTGACGCATATATTGCGGGGAACCCAAATGCTATTTTACGCAACGGGTTAAGAAATTATTTTGACTCAATATATCCGAATATTGGACTTCGTGATTTAGAAAAAGCGGCTAACATGCAACATAAAGAAGCATGTTATGCTTACGGATTAGTAATGTTCGCTTCTCACCAAAGTGAGAACAAGAACATCGGGCTACAACTATTAAACAAAACGTTTCCACAAGTGACGGAGTCGGTAATTGGGGTAAGAAATGAGGTTTTTAGATTATTACGGGACTGTTGGACATTACGTAACCCTCGTCCCTTTGACGACGTTACAACACGCTGTCTTATCAACGGCCATAACGGTTATGTTGCACAAGACCAAGGATGGGAAGTAGTCCTAGTAAAACCAGAATGCATGACTTGTTTCTGGACGTATGAATTACGTGTCTTTATTGCCTTTGCTGAACGACTTGTGTACTAGCTAGAATTATCTTCACAACTATCTTGTATCAAAGTTATTGTGTGCTATATTTCATGCTTTATGTAAAATAAGCGGTATTGTAAGTTTGTAAAATATTGTATAAAAGTTTGAACGCGAAATATTATTATAATCAGTTTTTCATATAGAATTGTAGTAGTTGAATTGTATATTAGCTACTAAGTATGAACTTAACGGGTAGGTACTACCCGAATTTAAACTTATAAAACGCTAATATGAAGAAAAAGCTTTTATAAATGAGTTCATATTATGCTACGAAATACTATTAACTACTCTTAATATTCTGTATGATTAACTTGTTCCATTTAACTATTTTGAAGGAAATGGCACCGACTACTCGACACACCGTGAATATGAATGAAGAGGAATTCCGTACTTTTCTAGCTTCAAACATAGCCGCAGTACAGGCTGCGCTACATACCAACAATAACCTTGGATCTAGCAGTACAGGAAATCGTGTAGGATGCACCTACAAAGAATTCACTGCCTGCAAACCTTTGGAATTTGATGGAACCGAAGGACCGATCGGATTGAAACGGTGGACCGAGAAGGTTGAATCGGTGTTTGCCATAAGTAAGTGTACTGAAGAGGACAAAGTGAAGTACGCTACGCATACCTTCACAGGTTCTGCGTTAACATGGTGGAATACCTATCTAGAGCAAATGGGACAAGATGATGCGTACGCACTACCGTGGTCAGCATTCAAGCACTTGATGAACGAGAAGTACCGTCCCAGAACCGAGGTCAATAAGCTCAAGACAGAACTTAGAGGGTTACGAACCCAAGGATTTGATATTACCACGTACGAAAGACGATTCACAGAATTGTGCCTATTGTGTCCGGGAGCATTCGAAGATGAGGAAGAGAAGATCGACGCGTTTGTGAAAGGATTACCGGAAAGAATCCAAGAAGATATAAGTTCACACGAGCCCGCCTCCATACAACAGGCATGTAGAATGGCTCACAAACTAGTGAACCAGATTGAAGAAAGAATTAAAGAACAGACTGCTGAAGAGGCCAATGTGAAGCAAGTCAAAAGAAAGTGGGAGGAAAACGGTGATAAGAATCACCAATACAACAACAACAGCAATTACAACAATAATCGCAACAATTATCCCAACAATCGCAACATCAATCGCAACTACAACAAACGGCCCAACAACAACAACAACAACAACAGCAACTACAACAATCATCCCAACAACAATAATAACCGCAACAACAACAACAATCAGAAGCAGCTATGCCAAAGGTGTGAAAAGAATCACTCGGGGTTCTGCACCAAATTTTGCAACAAGTGTAAAAGAAATGGTCATAGCGCGGCGAAGTGTGAGGTCTACGGACCAGGGGTTAATAGAACGAAAGGAACAAATGGTGTCGGAACGAGTAATGGCGGAGCAAGTAGTGTCGGAGCAAGTTATGCCAATGTAGTTTGTTATAAATGTGGAAAACCAGGCTACATTATTAGAAATTGCCCGAACCAGGAGAACACGAATGGACAAGGCCGTGGAAGAGTTTTCAATATTAATGCGGTAGAGGCACAGGAAGACCCGGAGCTTGTTACGGGTACGTTTCTTATTGACAATAAATCTGCTTACGTTTTATTTGATTCGGGTGCGGATAGAAGCTATATGAGTAGAGATTTTTGTGCTAAATTAAGTTGTCCATTGACGCCTTTGGATAGTAAATTTTTACTCGAATTAGCAAATGGTAAATTAATTTCAGCAGATAATATATGTCGGAATCGAGAAATTAAACTGGTTAGCGAAACATTTAAGATTGATTTGATACCAGTAGAGTTAGGGAGTTTTGATGTGATAATCGGTATGGACTGGTTGAAAGAAGTGAAAGCGGAGATCGTTTGTTACAAAAATGCAATTCGCATTATACGAGAAAAAGGAAAACCCTTAATGGTGTACGGAGAAAAGGGCAACACGAAGCTACATCTTATTAGTAATTTGAAGGCACAAAAACTAATAAGAAAAGGTTGCTATGCTGTTCTAGCACACGTCGAGAAAGTACAAACTGAAGAAAAGAGCATCAATGATGTTCCCATTGCAAAAGAATTTCCCGATGTATTTCCGAAAGAATTACCGGGATTACCCCCACATCGATCCGTTGAATTTCAAATAGATCTTGTACCAGGAGCTGCACCAATAGCTCGTGCTCCTTACAGACTCGCACCCAGCGAGATGAAAGAACTGCAAAGCCAATTACAAGAACTTTTAGAGCGTGGTTTCATTCGACCAAGCACATCACCGTGGGGAGCTCCTGTTTTGTTTGTCAAGAAGAAAGATGGTACATTCAGGTTGTGTATCGACTACCGAGAGTTGAACAAACTTACCATCAAGAACCGCTACCCACTACCGAGAATCGACGACTTATTTGATCAACTACAAGGCTCGTCTGTTTATTCAAAGATTGACTTACGTTCCGGGTATCATCAAATGCGGGTGAAAGAAGATGATATTCCAAAGACTGCTTTCAGAACACGTTACGGTCATTACGAGTTTATGGTCATGCCGTTTGGTTTAACTAATGCACCAGCTGTGTTCATGGACCTTATGAACCGAGTGTGTGGACCATACCTTGACAAGTTTGTCATTGTTTTCATTGATGACATACTTATTTACTCAAAGAATGACCAAGAACACGGTGAACATTTGAGAAAGGTGTTAGAAGTATTGAGGAAGGAAGAATTGTACGCTAAGTTTTCAAAGTGTGCATTTTGGTTGGAAGAAGTTCAATTCCTCGGTCACATAGTGAACAAAGAAGGTATTAAGGTGGATCCGGCAAAGATAGAAACTGTTGAAAAGTGGGAAACCCCGAAAACTCCGAAACACATACGCCAGTTTTTAGGACTAGCTGGTTACTACAGAAGGTTCATCCAAGACTTTTCCAGAATAGCAAAACCCTTGACTGCATTAACGCATAAAGGGAAGAAATTTGAATGGAATGATGAACAAGAGAAAGCGTTTCAGTTATTGAAGAAAAAGCTAACTACGGCACCTATATTGTCATTGCCTGAAGGGAATGATGATTTTGTGATTTATTGTGATGCATCAAAGCAAGGTCTCGGTTGTGTATTAATGCAACGAACGAAGGTGATTGCTTATGCGTCTAGACAATTGAAGATTCACGAACAAAATTATACGACGCATGATTTGGAATTAGGCGCGGTTGTTTTTGCATTAAAGACTTGGAGGCACTACTTATATGGGGTCAAAAGTATTATATATACCGACCACAAAAGTCTTCAACACATATTTAATCAGAAACAACTAAATATGAGGCAGCGTAGGTGGATTGAATTGTTGAATGATTACGACTTTGAGATTCGTTACCACCCGGGGAAGGCAAATGTGGTAGCCGATGCCTTGAGCAGGAAGGACAGAGAACCCATTCGAGTAAAATCTATGAATATAATGATTCATAATAACCTTACTACTCAAATAAAGGAGGCGCAACAAGGAGTTTTAAAAGAGGGAAATTTAAAGGATGAAATACCCAAAGGATCGGAGAAGCATCTTAATATTCGGGAAGACGGAACCCGGTATAGGGCTGAAAGGATTTGGGTACCAAAATTTGGAGATATGAGAGAAATGGTACTTAGAGAAGCTCATAAAACTAGATACTCAATACATCCTGGAACGGGGAAGATGTACAAGGATCTCAAGAAACATTTTTGGTGGCCGGGTATGAAAGCCGATGTTGCTAAATACGTAGGAGAATGTTTGACGTGTTCTAAGGTCAAAGCAGAGCATCAGAAACCATCAGGTCTACTTCAACAACCCGAAATCCCAGAATGGAAATGGGAAAACATTACCATGGATTTCATCACTAAATTGCCAAGGACTGCAAGTGGTTTTGATACTATTTGGGTAATAGTTGACCGTCTCACCAAATCAGCACACTTCTTGCCAATAAGAGAAGATGACAAGATGGAGAAGTTAGCACGACTGTATTTGAAGGAAGTCATCTCCAGACATGGAATACCAATCTCTATTATCTCTGATAGGGATGGCAGATTTATTTCAAGATTCTGGCAGACATTACAGCAAGCATTAGGAACTCGTCTAGACATGAGTACTGCCTATCATCCACAAACTGATGGGCAGAGCGAAAGGACGATACAAACGCTTGAAGACATGCTACGAGCATGTGTTATTGATTTCGGAAACAGTTGGGATCGACATCTACCGTTAGCAGAATTTTCCTACAACAACAGCTACCATTCAAGCATTGAGATGGCGCCGTTTGAAGCACTTTATGGTAGAAAGTGCAGGTCTCCGATTTGTTGGAGTGAAGTGGGGGATAGACAGATTACGGGTCCGGAGATTATACAAGAAACTACCGAGAAGATCATCCAAATTCAACAACGGTTGAAAACCGCCCAAAGTCGACAAAAGAGCTACGCTGACATTAAAAGAAAAGATATAGAATTTGAAATTGGAGAGATGGTCATGCTTAAAGTTGCACCTTGGAAAGGCGTTGTTCGATTTGGTAAACGAGGGAAATTAAATCCAAGGTATATTGGACCATTCAAGATTATTGATCGTATCGGACCAGTAGCTTACCGACTAGAGTTACCTCAACAACTCGCGGCTGTACATAACACTTTCCACGTCTCGAATTTAAAGAAATGTTTTGCTAAAGAAGATCTCACTATTCCGTTAGATGAAATCCAAATCAACGAAAAACTCCAATTCATCGAAGAACCCGTCGAAATAATGGATCGTGAGGTTAAAAGACTTAAGCAAAACAAGATACCAATTGTTAAGGTTCGATGGAATGCTCGTAGAGGACCCGAGTTCACCTGGGAGCGTGAAGATCAGATGAAGAAGAAATACCCGCATCTATTTCCAGAAGATTCGTCAACACCTTCAACAGCTTAAAATTTCGGGACGAAATTTATTTAACGGGTAGGTACTGTAGTGACCCGAACTTTTCCATGTTTATATACATTAATTGAGATTGATGTTTACATGATTAAATGTTTCCAACATGTTAAGCAATCAAACTTGTTAAGACTTGATTAATTGAAATAGGTTTCATATAGACAATTGACCACCCAAGTTGACCGGTGATTCACGAACGTTAAAACTTGTAAAAAAACTATATGATGACATATATATGGTTATATATATAGTTAACATGATATTATGATAAGTAAACATATCATTAATTATATTAACAATGAACTACATATGTAAAAACAAAACTACTAACTTAATGATTTTGAAACGAGACATATATGTAACGTTTATCGTTGTAACGACATTTAATGTATATATATCATATTAAGAGATATTCGTACATCATAATATCATGATAATATAATAATTTAAAATCTCTTTTGATATTATAAACATTGGGTTAACAACATTTAACAAGATCGTTAACCTAAAGGTTTCAAAACAACACTTACATGTAACGACTAACGATGACTTAACGACTCAGTTAAAATGTATATACATGTAGTGTTTTAATATGTATTTATACACTTTTGAAAGACTTCAATACACTTATCAAAATACTTCTACTTAACAAAAATGCTTACAATTACATTCTCGTTCAGTTTCATCAACAATTCTACTCGTATGCACCCGTATTCGTACTCGTACAATACACAGCTTTTAGATGTATGTACTATTGGTATATACACTCCAATGATCAGCTCTTAGCAGCCCATGTGAGTCACCTAACACATGTGGGAACCATCATTTGGCAACTAGCATGAAATATCTCATAAGATTACAAAAATATGAGTAATCATTCATGACTTATTTACATGAAAACAAAATTACATATCCTTTATATCTAATCCATACACCAACGACCAAAAACACCTACAAACACTTTCATTCTTCAATTTTCTTCATCTAATTGAACTCTCTCAAGTTCTATCTTCAAGTTCTAAGTGTTCTTCATAAATTCCAAAAGTTCTAGTTTCATAAAATCAAGAATACTTTCAAGTTTGCTAGCTCACTTCCAATCTTGTAAGGTGATCATCCAACCTCAAGAAATCTTTGTTTCTTACAGTAGGTTATCATTCTAATACAAGGTAATAATCATATTCAAACTTTGGTTCAATTTCTATAACTATAACAATCTTATTTCAAGTGATGATCTTACTTGAACTTGTTTTCGTGTCATGATTTTGCTTCAAGAACTTTGAGCCATCCAAGGATCCATTGAAGCTAGATCCATTTTTCTCTTTTCCAGTAGGTTCATCCAAGGAACTTAAGGTAGTAATGATGTTCATAACATCATTCGATTCATACATATAAAGCTATCTTATTCGAAGGTTTAAACTTGTAATCACTAGAATATAGTTTAGTTAATTCTAAACTTGTTCGCAAACAAAAGTTAATCCTTATAACTTGACTTTTAAAATCAACTAAACACATGTTCTATATCTATATGATATGCTAACTTAATGATTTAAAACCTGGAAACACGAAAAACACCGTAAAACCGGATTTACGCCGTCGTAGTAACACCGCGGGCTGTTTTGGGTTAGTTAATTAAAAACTATGATAAACTTTGATTTAAAAGTTGTTATTCTGAGAAAATGATTTTTATTATGAACATGAAACTATATCCAAAAATTATGGTTAAAATCAAAGTGGAAGTATGTTTTCTAAAATGGTCATCTAGACGTCGTTCTTTCGACTGAAATGACTACCTTTACAAAAACGACTTGTAACTTATTTTTCCGACTAGAAACCTATACTTTTTTTGTTTAGATTCATAAAATAGAGTTCAATATGAAACCATAGCAATTTGATTCACTCAAAACGGATTTAAAATGAAGAAGTTATGGGTAAAACAAGATTGGATAATTTTTCTCATTTTAGCTACGTGAAAATTGGTAACAAATCTATTCCAACCATAACTTAATCAACTTGTATTATATATTATGTAATCTTGAGATACCATAGACACGTATACAATGTTTCGACCTATCATGTCGACACATCTATATATATTTCGGAACAACCATAGACACTCTATATGTGAATGTTGGAGTTAGCTATACAGGGTTGAGGTTGATTCCAAAATATATATAGTTTGAGTTGTGATCAATACTGAGATACGTATACACTGGGTCGTGGATTGATTCAAGATAATATTTATCGATTTATTTCTGTACATCTAACTGTGGACAACTAGTTGTAGGTTACTAACGAGGGCAGCTGACTTAATAAACTTAAAACATCAAAATATATTAAAAGTGTTGTAAATATATTTTAAACATACTTTGATATATATGTATATATTGTTATAGGTTCGTGAATCAACCGGTGGTCAAGTCTTACTTCCCGACGAAGTAAAAATCTGTGAAAGTGAGTTATAGTCCCACTTTTAAAATCTAATATTTTTGGGATGAGAATACATGCAGGTTTTATAAATGATTTACAAAATAGACACAAGTACGTGAAACTACATTCTATGGTTGAATTATCGAAATCGAATATGCCCCTTTTTATTAAGTCTGGTAATCTAAGAATTA
The DNA here is from genome assembly GCF_046630445.1 of Rutidosis leptorrhynchoides. NCBI lineage: Eukaryota > Viridiplantae > Streptophyta > Magnoliopsida > Asterales > Asteraceae > Rutidosis > Rutidosis leptorrhynchoides. Next base: position 273,878,437 of record NC_092339.1, on the reverse strand, counting down.
GGGAACAGACACCCTAATTGACGCGAATCCTAAAGATAGATCTATTGGGCCTAACAAACCCCATCCAAAGTACCGGATGCTTTAGTACTTCGAAATTTATATCATATCCGAAGGGTGTCCCGGAATGATGGGGATATTCTTATATATGCATCTTGTTATTGTCGGTTACCAGGTGTTCACCATATGAATGATTTTTATCTCTATGTATGGGATGTGTATTGAAATATGAAATCTTGTGGTCTATTGTTACGATTTGATATATATAGGTTAAACCTATAACTCACCAACATTTTTGTTGACGTTTTAAGCATGTTTATTCTCAGGTGATTATTAAGAGCTTCCGCTGTCGCATACTTAAATAAGGACAAGATTTGGAGTCCATGCTTGTATGATATTGTGTAAAAACTGCATTCAAGAAACTTATTTTGTTGTAACATATTTGTATTGTAAACCATTATGTAATGGTCGTGTGTAAACAGGATATTTTAGATTATCATTATTTGATAATCTACGTAAAGCTTTTTAAACCTTTATTGATGAAATAAAGGTTATGGTTTGTTTAAAAATGAATGCAGTCTTTGAAAAACGTCTCATATAGAGGTCAAAACCTCGCAACGAAATCAATTAATATGGAACGTTTTTAATCAATAAGAACGGGACATTTCAATATTAACTATTTATGACAATTAATTTAGTATATCTAAAAATATTATATAATAGAATAGGAATGACTTAGGATAATTATTTCACAACATAGAAAAGAATATTGGATAATGGACGATCATATATTTAACACTACGACAACATTCTGAACAACTATCATTTTACGTATAGAAATGATAGATCATATATTTAATAACCTTATGATGTTATGATAACGTTAGAATGGATTAATCTATTTTGTCTTTATCCTTTTTAAAAAAAATATTACCCCTCTGTTGATAACCGTTGTGCTCTGTATTTGACCTTTTCTTTTTATTAGGTGGCTGCAAAAATGTTACGATTCTAATAAAAACCATTAACCATCTTCTTCAGCTTTAGATGTATTTTTTGATGTTGACATGAGCTTTTGTAAGTAGAAAGTATTTTTGATTTATTCTTTTGTCATTGATTTCAAAAGGGTAATCACAGATTTTGGTTCTTAGACAACTGGAAACCTTCCAAAATCATTGTTAAACTCGTTTAATCATATGTCGTTATTAGATACGAAAGACATTCATCTCATCCGACCACCACAACCATCCAAAGCATCAAGTTTGAATATTTATGCAGATTTTTCAAAAACGTTGATGAGATTTAACTTATTATCCGTTGAATGATAGTAACCAACTATTAATCACATATATGATAGGATACCATACTCAAAATGGGACTTTATGACCGTTCTTTTTTTGAACAATGATTTTTTGCCATCAGTATATCATTTATTTCAACGACCCTCATCATTTGCACGTAACACACACGTTCGGGCAGAAACCCGAATTCGATCGACGATAACCGAGAACACATCTATTCGGGCAGTGTTCCAGGTAGAGGTCCGTGAACGAATCCGGTAAGACCTCCCTATAGGGTTCATATATACCACTATTATTGGTGTTCAATTATTTAAAAAAAATCATGTCATCCCTAATGATCTAACTCATGACCTGATCTCCCTATCTCATAACTCAAAGGACATGGAGAACCGTTGGGCTATGCTAAGATGTCAAGATAGATTTTTATAACAGTGAAAGTCATCAAACACTTATGCGTTTTATGATGATTAGTTCTTGTCATATGGTGACTAATGGTGACAATTGTGTTCAAATGTGAAAGCGTTTGAATAAGTTAATTCTCATTTAAAACTCATATAATGTGAATTAGATGAAGTTTCAACAATTAATAGTGTCAAATCATATGTGATCATTGAATTTGAAAATGTAGTTTGATCAGTCAAGACTATGGTCGATCCACGTCACAACCGGGATGTTGATCGTATGTTCCATAATCTGTTTTAGACTAAGGAACGTGAGTATCGAGCATGAAATGTGAATCCTGCAGTTCAACTGTGGTGTTTGACCGTATGCATGCTTCTTTTTGTAAAACGGCACGTTTATATTTTGGTTTTGTGTGTTTTGTTCATTTGATAAAGAAAAAGTAGGTTTATGAACTTGCATTTTTACTTAATCATTTTTGTCGATCACTCATGAAAGTTTTCATCAGCAAAACATAGATTAACATTTGGGTATTAATTTTGAATCTTAAACAACAACAACAACAACAACAACAATAAAATCATTTTTGAGCAACAGTAACAACAACAACAGTAATAATAAAATCATTTTTGAGTTGTAGAAAATTTGTTTATTCTGAATCGTCCAACTTCTATTGTATAGTATTTTTACATTTGATTCTTACATTTGCATTTATTATCCTGAATATAATATTTTCAAAAAGCCTGATACAGATATGATTATACACCATCCGTCTCAATTTCAAAACCATTTTCGAATATTGAGTTGTAGCTCAATTGATAGTGCTCTGCCTCTCTTAGCGAGAGGTCAGGAATTCGATTCTGCTGGACTGCAACATTGCACTCAATGTTATTCCTGACCTGAAATATCCACCCAAGTCGCTTTTTGCTTAGTGTGTGGACAGCGGGGAGGGAGGGTTTTACCGGTCATGCCTTTTGATTAGTCCACATTTCCTCCAGGGCAGTAGTTGGGGACGGGTGATGCAACTACAAGAGATGCACGCTTGGGTGGTTTAGTCCCCTGTGTGATCTCAAACTGATCTTCAATTTTTTTTCTAACTTAGGTGACGAGCTTGTTGGAGCTTATGAGAGCTTATAGGAGTTTGAGCTTATGATTTTAATAAGCTTCAAGTCATAAGCTTCGTTTGGTAGAGAAAAAAAAGTAGAGCTTATGAAAATCATAAGCTATGGAAAAATAAGCTACCTTTGGTAGCTTATAAAAAAAAGTAGAGCTTATGAATTGGAAAATAAGCTCCAGCTAGTTTACCAAACACTTATAAAAAATAATAAGCTCTAGCTACCAGCTTAAAAAATAAGCTCCAGCTCCAGCTCTATCTCATTAGCTCCGGCTCCAGCTACAAGTTTCAGCTCCAACTACTTTCATCCAAACACACTCTTATATGAGATTTTGCTAAAATAAACCAAATTTTTATTAACCTGAAAAGAAGCTTTTTGAAATGCTCGCTAATACAATTAACACAAAATTCAAAGCTTTAATTCTTCCCCATAACCTAGAGCGCCTTTATTCTCCTAATTTTTCATCTCAAAATTCAAACTGATTTCAACAATCTTCTCAAATTCAATTTCACCGCTCTCAATTTCACGCACAAGTAACTTATTATCATCTCTTTTTTCTTTTCTTAATGAATACATTCAGATATCTTTTGCTCAATAAAGGTTGTGTTTAGGAGTTGGAGTTGCGTTAATCATTCTTTTCCGTTTTCTTATGTCCAAAATTTTATACTGAATTAAATCAATCGAACTAATATGATTTCAAGCGTTAGAACTCATGTTCTGATTTATCGATTTTGAATCAATCAATCGATTTTGCATCTGATAGTCGAATCAATCGAATCGAATTCACATCTGATTTTGCACCACAAAATTTTATAATGGATCGAATTAACCGATTTCGCACCAGATAGTTGCATCATATGATTCGTCGATTTCGCATTTGATTCATCTAAAAGAAAAAAGGAAGTGGGTGCAACTAGTGAGTACACCATCAATCTCCACAACAATCTTCATGGATGGTATGTTAAATGTTTTGATTGTTAATTGATACTTGTTTCACTTGATTTCTATTTACTTAATTGTACTGCAAATCCTTTAATGTATGAAACATATTTTGTTTTTGTATTTTATGAATATGATTCCGTGTTCTACTTTTTATGTGTTTTAGCTGATCTTTACTGATTTGTTTCTAATACTTGTATTAATCTGATTGGCGTTTTCTTTCTATTAGGTTTTCTAACCTTATAGAAGATTGTTGTAGATATTTTATGAATGCAATTGTAACTTTTAATTTGGAAGTGTCCTTTTTTGTTTTCCACAAAGTGTTTATAAGATCCAACATAATTAGGGTACCTGTTTGCATCTTCAATAATGAATTAAATGCATGTTAGCTTCCAGAGGTTTTTGGTGCAACGAATTTGTTGTTATACAACAGCTAGTCTAATGTGGCTTTGATAAAGTTAGTTTAAGGAATAGTGTGTTAATCTTTGTTGCTTTGATAAAGTTACTTTAATGATTAGTGTGTTAATCTTTGGTATTGTTTGCTTAAACCTTGATACTATTTTGTGTCTATATACTAAGGCAATTATAAGTATTATTTATCAACTTAATATTAACTGATTCACACATGTTGTCTTCTTAAAGACATATGTAATGTTCACAAACGTTTTAAAACACAAATATGCATATATGCATAGAAACATAAAAAATAGATTGTAATGATTAAATGTTTATTGAAGAATATATACCTGGGACAAACTGAAATGATATATATGTATATGAATTGTAAATGATCTTGTTGGATGAGTATTTATCTTTTCATGAAGATAAAAAATAAAAGTGCATATTTATGTAATTGTGTGTATTATGTTAATGCATCTAAAGTCCAATCCAACACCTTCATTTGTCTGGCTATGATTAATCAGTCTAATTAATAATATATTTTTGCTACTGCATATTTTTTTTGCTGCATATTATTATCTGAGTGGCTTAGCTTCAAAAAGTAGTTCAAGGCAAAGCATTGTCACAAATTACTTTCTAAGATTTACATGGTTCATCTAATTGGCTAAGGAATAACCCCAGCATACTTGAGGTTATAGAAGAAAAAGAAATGTTTATTATTGTGAATTATGGAGCTTGGTATAGTTATAAGTGACATCGATATGGATATAAATTAAGACGCTGAGTGTTTTAGTTGAAGAGTGAAAATGTGTGATGTTTTAATAGTGGTGTAAATGGGTTGGATTTCGATAGTCTGATGCAAGTAATTTATGATTATTATTAAATGAGTAAATTTTATAATTTTATTATCTAGCATGCTTCAAACAATTTTTTCCCTGCACTTTTATTGTTGTGATGCTATGCCAGGTAAGGTCGTATTAAAATTAAGCTATGCAAACATATGTCAGTACTTGGAAGGTAATGTGGTATCATTACCTTATATGAATGTTCTTTAGTAAATTGTTTATTGTTCTTGAGCAATGTGATTGTACTTAACAATTCATATTTCATATATAGACTCGGCTTACCCGTGTGGACAAATATTCCGATCCTAGACTCTATTGTATGGGAGAGTATGTATGGGAGAGTGAGTTTTTTCTTGTCCTTTTTAATAGTTAATGTGATTTATTCTACTAATTGATTTGTATTTGTACTTGCACATTATTGTTGAACAACACTATATCCACAACAAATTTTACTATTTATTTAGACAAGCAACTTCTGTTAGCCTGTGGTCAAGCAACGACGATTCAACGAGGGTTTGCATTGCGTCCTTCAGCCGTTGATCCCCTTGGTTAGTTTTTCGTACTAAATTATTTTTGAGAAGTGTCTTGGCTATTATAATCAATCCATTCATATATTTTGTGCTCCTCTGATCATGGGATACAAGAGATTTTACAGGCGAGAAATGCAAACTTCTAACTATTTCAAGGACGACTTCTTAAAGATTAACTGCATCATAGGACACTGTATGAATCGTTGTTTCTGCAATTGACATTGACTGCCCGATGTTACATTCAATGTATGTACCCGAGTCGGATAATGGATCAAATTTTGGTGGTTTGCTGCAAAATAGTTGTAGGTAAAGATGTTATATCTAATGTGGCCGGAGAAGAGTTATGTTCTCATAAGTTGGTATTGACTGCTCGACCCTCTATGCTTCAGTCTAAATATTTTAGACTAAATGATGTTCACGATGTTACCGGTACTGAACCTGAGGTTTTTAACGACACTACTGAAATGTCCCGTTCATATTGATTATAAATGTTCCATATTAATTGATTTCGTTGCGAGGTTTTGACCTCTATATGAGACGTTTTTCAAAGACTGCATTCATTTTAAAAATAAACATAACCTTTATTTTATAAATAAAGGTTTCAAAAGCATTACGTAGATTATCAAATAATGATAATCTAAAATATACTGTTTACACACGACCATTACATAATGGTTTACAATAGAAATATATTACATCGACATATGTTTCTTAAATGCAGTTTTTACAGAATATCATACAAACATGGACTCCAAATCTTGTCCTTATTCTAGTATGCAACAGCGGAAGCTCTAAGTATTCACCTGAGAATAAACATGCTTTAAACGTTAACAAAAATGTTGGTGAGTTATAGGTTTAACCTATATATATATCAAATCGTAACAATAGACCACAAGATTTCATATTTCAATACACATTCCATACATAGAGATAAAAATCATTCATATGGTGAACACCTGGTAACCGACATTAACAAGATGCATATATAAGAATATCCCCATCAGTCCGGGACACCCTTCGGATATGATATAAATTTCGAAGTACTAAAGCATCCGGTACTTTGGATGGGGTTTGTTAGGCCCAATAGATCTATCTTTAGAATTCGCGTCAATTAGGGTGTCTGTTCCCTAATTCTTAGATTACCAGACTTAATAAAAAGGGTATATTCGATTTCGATAATTCAACCATAGAATGTAGTTTCACGTACTTGTGTCTATTTTGTAAATCATTTATAAAACCTGCATGTATTCTCATCCCAAAAATATTAGATTTTAAAAGTGGGACTATAACTCACTTTCACAGATTTTTACTTCGTCGGGAAGTAAGACTTGGCCACGGGTTGATTCACGAACCTATAACAAATATGTACATATATATCAAAGTATATTCAAAATATATTTACAACACTTTTAATACATTTTGATGTTTTAAGTTTATTAAGTCAGCTGTACTCGTTAGTAACCTACAACTAGTTGTCCAACGTTAGATGTACAGAAAAAAATTGATATATATTATCTTGAATCAATCCACGACCCAGTGTATACACATCTCAGGCTAGATCACAACTCAAAGTATATATATTTTTGGAATCAACCTCAACCATGTATAGCTAACTCCCTCATTACTGCATATAGAGTGTCTATGGTTGTTCCAAATAATATATACACATGGGTCGATATGATATGTCAAAACATTTGCATACGTGTATATGGTATCCCAAGATTACATAATATATTAGAATACATGTATAATACAATATAAGTTAGCTAGGATATGATTAATATAGATTTGTTACCAATTTTCACGTTGCTACAACAAGAAAAATTATCCAATCTTGTTTTACCCATAACTTCTTCATTTTAAATCTGTTTTGAGTGAATCAAATTGCTATGGTTTCATATTGAATTATATTTTATGAATCTAAACAGAAAAAGTATAGGTTTATAGTCAGATATATAAGTTACAAGTCATTTTTGTAAAACTAGTCATTTCAGTCGAAAGAACGACGTCTATATGACCATTTTAGAAAACATACTCCCACTTTGAGTTTAATCATGATTTTTGGATATAGTTTCATGTTCATAAGAAAAATCATTTTTCCAGAAGAACAACTTTTAAATCAAATTTTATCATAGTTTTTAATTAACTAACCCAAAACAGTCCGCGGTGTTACTACGACGGCGTATGTCCGGTTTTACAGTGTTCTTCGTGTTTCCAGGTTTTAAATCATTAAGTTATCATATCATATAGATATAGAACATGTGTTTAGTTGATTTTAAAAGTCAAGTTAGAAGGATTAACTTTTGTTTGCGAACAAGTTTAGAATTAACTAAACTATGTTCTAGTGATTACAAGTTTAAACCTTCGAATAAGATAGCTTTATATGTATGAATGATGTTATGAACATCATTACTACCTCAAGTTTTCTGGATAAAGCTACTGGAAATGAGAAAAATGGATCTAGCTTCAAAGGATCCTTGGATGGCTTGAAAGTTCTTGAAGCAGAATCATGACACAAAAACAAGTTCAAGTAAGATTTCCACTCGAAATAAGATTGTTATAGTTATAGAAATTGAATCAAAGTTTGAATATGAGTATTACCTTGTATTAGAAAGATATCTTACTGTAAATAAGATATATTTCTTGAGGTTGGATGATCACTCTACAAGATTGGAAGTAAGCTAGCAAACTTGGAAGTATTCTTGATTTTATGAAACTAGAACTTGTAGAATTTATGAAGAACACTTAGAACTTGAAGATAGAACTTAAGAGAGATCAATTAGATGAAGAAAATTGAAGAATGAAAGTGTTTGTAGGTGTTTTTGGTCATTGGTATATGGATTAGATATATAGGATATGTAATTTTGTTTTCATGTAAATAAGTCATGAATGATTACTCATATTTTTGTAATTTTATGAGATATTTCATGCTAGTTACCAAATGATTTTTCCTACATGTGTTAGGTGACTCACATGGGCTGCTAAGAGCTGATCATTGGAGTGTATATACCAATAGTACATATATCTAAAAGCTGTGTATTGTACGATTACGAATACGGGTGTATACGAGTAGAATTGTTGATGAAACTGAACGAGGATGTAATTGTAAGCATTTTTGTTAAGTAGAAGTATTTTGATAAGTGTCTTGAAGTCTTTCAAAAGTGTATGAATACATATTAAAACACTACATGTATATACATTTTAACTGAGTCGTTAAGTCATCGTTAGTCGTTACATGTAAGTGTTGTTTTGAAAACCTTTAGGTTAACGATCTTGTTAAATGTTGTTAACCCATTGTTTATTAAATCAAATGAGATGTTAAATTATTACATTATCATGATATCATGATGTATTAATATATCTTAATATGATATATATACATTAAATGTCGTTACAACGATAATCGTTACATATATGTCTTGTTTCAAAATCATTAAGTTAGTAGTCTTGCTTTTACATATGTAGTTCATTATTAATATACTTAATGATATATTTACTTATCATAATATCATGTTAACTATATATATATCCATATATATGTCATCATATAGTTTTTACAAGTTTTAACGTTCGTGAATCACCGGTCAACTTGGGTGGTCAATTGTCTATATGAAACCTATTTCAATTAATCAAGTCTTAACAAGTTTGATTGCTTAACATGTTGGAAACACTTAATCATGTAAATAACAATTTCATTTAGTATATATAAACATGGAAAAGTTCGGGTCACTACAGTACCTACCCGTTAAATAAATTTCGTCCCGAAATTTTAAGCAGTTGGAGGTGTTGACGTATCTTCTGGAAATAAGTGCGCGTATTTCTTCTTCATCTGATCTTCTCATTCCCAGGTGAACTCGAGTCCTCTACGAGCATTCCATCGAACCTTAACAATTGGTATCTTGTTTTGTTTAAGTTTTTTAACCTCACGATCCATTATTTCGACGGGTTCTTCGATGAATTGAAGTTTTTCGTTGATTTGGATTTCGTCTAACGGAATAGTGAGATCTTCTTTAGAAAAATGTTTCTTCAAATTCGAGACATGGAAAGTGTTATGTACAGCCGCGAGTTGTTGAGGTAACTCAAGTTGGTTAGCTACTGGTCCGACACGATCAATAATCTTGAATGGTCCAATATACCTTGGATTTAATTTACCTCGTTTACCAAATCGAACAACGCCTTTCCAAGGTGCAACCTTAAGCATGACCATCTCTCTAATTTCAAATTCTATATCTTTTCTTTTAATGTCGGCGTAGCTCTTTTGTCGACTTTAGGCGCTTTACAACCGTTGTTGAATTTGGATGATCTTCTCGGTAGTTTCTTGTATTATCTCCGGACCCGTAATCTGTCTATCCCCCACTTCACTCCAACAAATTGGAGACCTGCACTTTCTACCATAAAGTGCTTCAAATGGCGCCATCTCAATGCTTGAATGGTAGCTGTTGTTGTAGGAAAATTCTGCTAACGGTAGATGTCAATCCCAACTATTTCTGAAATCAATAACACATGCTCGTAGCATGTCTTCAAGTGTTTGTATCGTCCTTTCGCTCTGCCCATCAGTTTGTGGATGATAGGCAGTACTCATGTCTAGACGAGTTCCTAATGCTTGCTGTAATGTCTGCCAGAATCTTGAAATAAATCTGCCATCTCTATCAGAGATAATAGAGATTGGTATTCCATGTCTGGAGACGACTTCCTTCAAATACAGTCGTGCTAACTTCTCCATCTTGTCATCTTCTCTTATTGGCAGGAAGTGTGCTGATTTGGTGAGACGATCAACTATTACCCAAATAGTATCAAAACCACTTGCAGTCCTTGGCAATTTAGTGATGAAATCCATGGTAATGTTTTCCCATTTCCATTCCGGGATTTCAGGTTGTAGTAGACCTGATGGTTTCTGATGTTCAGCTTTGACCTTAGAACACGTCAAACATTCTCCTACATATTTAGCAATATCGACTTTCATACCTGGCCACCAAAAATGTTTCTTAAGATCCTTGTACATCTTCCCCGTTCCAGGATGTATTGAGTATCTGGTTTTATGAGCTTCTCTAAGTACCATTTCTCTTATATCTCCAAATTTTGGTACCCAAATTCTTTCAGCCCTATACCGGGTTCCGTCTTCCTGAATATTAAGATGCTTCTCCGATCCTTTGGGTATTTCATCCTTTAAATTTCCCTCTTTTAAAACTCCTTGTTGCTCCTCCTTTATTTGAGTAGTAAGGTTAGTGTGAATCATTATATTCATAGATTTTACTCGAATGGGTTCTCTGTCCTTTCTGCTCATGGCGTCGGCTACCACATTTTCCTTCCCCGGGTGGTAACGAATCTCAAAGTCGTAATCATTCAACAATTCAATCCACCTACGCTGCCTCATATTCAGTTGTTTCTGATTAAATATGTGTTGAAGACTTTTGTGGTCGGTATATATAATACTTTTGACCCCATATAAGTAGTGCCTCCAAGTCTTTAATGTCAAAACAACCGCGCCTAATTCCAAATCATGCGTCGTATAATTTTGTTCGTGAATCTTTAATTGTCTAGACGCATAAGCAATCACCTTCGTTCGTTGCATTAATACACAACCGAGACCTTGCTTTGATGCGTCACAATAAATCACAAAATCATCATTCCCTTCAGGCAATGACAATATAGGTGCCGTAGTTAGCTTTTTCTTCAATAATTGAAACGCCTTCTCTTGTTCATCCTTCCATTCAAATTTCTTCCCTTTATGCGTTAATGCAGTCAAGGGTTTTGCTATTTTGGAGAAATCTTGGATGAATCTTCTGTAGTAACCAGCCAATCCTAAAAATTGACGTATATGCTTCGGAGTTATTGGGGTTTCCCACTTTTCAACGGTTTCGATCTTTACCGGGTCCACCTGGATACCTTCTTTGTTCACTATGTGACCGAGGAATTGAACTTCTTCCAACCAAAATGCACACTTTGAAAACTTAGCGTACAGTTTTTCTTTCCTCAATACTTCTAGCACTTTTCTCAAATGTTCTTCGTGCTCTTGATCATTCTTTGAGTAAATAAGTATGTCATCGATGAAAACAATGACAAACTTGTCAAGATATGGCCCACACACTCGGTTCATAAGGTCCATGAACACAGCTGGTGCGTTAGTCAATCCAAACAGCATAACCATAAACTCGTAATGACCATAACGCGTCCTAAAAGCAGTCTTTGGAATATCATCCTCCTTCACCCGCATTTGATGATATCCAGAACGTAAATCTATCTTCGAATAAATAGACGAGCCTTGTAGTTGATCAAATAAGTCGTCGATTCTCGGTAGTGGGTAGCGGTTCTTGATGGTAAGTTTGTTCAACTCTCGGTAGTCGATACACAACCTGAATGTACCATCTTTCTTCTTAACAAACAAAACAGGAGCTCCCCACGGTGATGTGCTTGGTCGAATGAAACCACGCTCTAAAAGTTCTTGTAATTGGCTCTGAAGTTCCTTCATTTCACTAGGTGCGAGTCTGTATGGAGCACGAGCTATTGGTGCAGCTCCCGGTACAAGGTCTATTTGAAATTCAGTGGATCGGTGTGGAGGTAGTCCAGGTAATTCTTTCGTAAATACATCGGGAAATTCTTTTGTGATGGAACATCATTGATGCTCTTTTCTTCAGTTTGTACTTTCTCGACGTGTACTAGAACAGCATAGCAACCTTTTCTTATCAGTTTTTATGCCATCAAATTACTAATAAGATGTAGCTTCGTGTTGCCCTTTTCTCTGTACACCATTAAGGGTTCTCCTTCTTCTCGTACAATGCGAATTGCATTTTTATAACATACGATCTCTGCTTTCACCTTCTTCAGCCAGTCCATGCCAACTATTACATCAAAACTCCCTTACTCTACTAGTATCAAATCAATCTTAAATATTTCACTACCTAGTTTAATTTCTCGATTCCGGCATATATAATCTGCTGAAATTAATTTACCGTTTGCTAATTCGAGTAAAAATTTACTATCCAACGGCGTCAATGGACAACTTAATTTAGCACAAAAATCTCTATTCATATAGCTTCTATCCGCACCCGAATCAAATAAAACGTAAGCAGATTTATTGTCAATAAGAAACGTACCCGTAACAAGCTCCGGGTCTTCCTGTGCCTCTGCCGCATTAATATTGAAAAATCTTCTGCGGCCTTATCCATTCGTGTTCTCCTGGTTCGGGCAATTTCTAATAATGTGGCCCGGTTTTCCACATTTATAACAAACTACATTGGCATAACTTGCTCCGACACTACTTGCTCCGCCATTACTCGTTCCGACACCATTTGTTCCTTTCGTTCTGTTAACCCCTGGTCCGTAGACCTCACACTTTGCCGCGTTATGACCATTTCTTTTACACTTGTTGCAAAATTTGGTGCAGAACCCCGAGTGATACTTTTCACACCTTTGGCATAGCTGCTTCTGATTGTTGTTATTGTTGCGGTTGTTATTGTTGTTGGGATGATTGTTGTAGTTGTTGTTGTTGTTGGGCCGTTTGTTGTAGTTGCGATTTATGTTGCGATTGTTGGGATAGTTGTTGCGATTATTGTTGTAATTGTTGTTGTTGTTGTATTGGTGATTCTTATCACCGTTTTCCTCCCACTTTCTTTTGACTTGCTTCACATTGGCCTCTTCAGCCGCCTGTTCTTTAATTCTTTCCTCAATCTCGTTCACTAGTTTGTGAGCCATTCTACATGCCTGTTGTATGGAGGCGGGCTCGTGTGAACTTATATCTTCTTGGATTCTTTCCGGTAATCCTTTCACAAACGCGTCGATCTTCTCTTCCTCATCTTCGAACGCTCTCGGACACAATAGGCACAATTCTGTGAATCGTCTTTAGTACGTGGTAATATCAAATCCTTGGGTTCGTAACCCTCTAAGTTCTGTCTTGAGCTTATTGACCTCGGTTCTGGGACGGTACTTCTCATTCATCAAGTGCTTGAATGCTGACCACGGTAGTGCGTAAGCATCATCTTGTCCCACTTGCTCTAGATAGGTATTCCACCATGTTAACGCAGTACCTGTGAAGGTATGCATAGCGTACTTCACTTTGTCCTCTTCAGTACACTTACTTATGGCAAACACCGATTCGACCTTCTCGGTCCACCGTTTCAATCCGATCGGTCCTTCGGTTCCATCAAATTCCAAAGGTTTGCAGGCAGCGAATTCTTTGTAGGTGCATCCTACACGATTTCTTGTGCCGTTAGCTGCATTGCTAGATTCGGAGTTATTATTGGTATGTAGCGCAAACTGTACTGCGGCTATGTTTGCAACAAGAAAGGTACGAAATTTCTCTTCGCTCATATTCATGGTTTGTCGAGTAGTCGGTGCCATTTCCTTTAAATAGTCAAATGAAATAAGTTAATCATACAGAATATTAAGAGTAGTCAATAGTATCTAGTAGCATAATATGAACTCATTTATAAAAGCTTTTTCTTCATATTAGCGTTTTATAAGTTTAAATTCGGGTAGTACCTACCCGTTAAGTTCATACTTAGTAGCTACTATACAATTCAACTACTACAATTCTATATGAAAAACTGAATATAATAATATTTCGCGTTCAAACTTTTACACAATATTTTACAAAGTTACAATACCGCTTATTTTACATATAGCATGAAATATAGCACACAATAACTTTGATACAAGATAGTTGTGAAGATAATTCTAGCTAGTACACAAGTTGTTCAGTAAAGGCAATAAAGACACGTAATTCATACGTCCAGAAACAAGTCATGCATTCTGGTTTTACTAGGACTACTTCCCATCCTTGGTCTTGCGGAACATAACCGTTATGGCTGTTGATAAGACAACGTGTTGTAACGTCGTCAAAGGAACGAGGGTTACGTAATGTCCAACAGTCCCATAACAATCTAAAAACTTTGTTTCTCACCCCAACTACTGAGTCCGTCACTTGTGGGAACGTTTTGTTTAATAGTTGTAGCCCGATGTTCTTGTTCTCACTTTGGTGAGAAGCGAACATTACTAACCCGTAAGCATAACATGCTTCTTTATGTTGCATGTTAGCAGCTTTTTCTAAATCACGAAGTCTTATATTCGGATATATTGAGTCAAAATAATTTCTTAACCCGTTGCGTAAAATAGCATTTGGGTTCCCCGCAATATATGCGTCAAAGTAAACACATCGTAACTTATGGATTTCCCAATGTGATATCCCCCATCTTTCGAACGAAAGCCTTTTATAAACCAAGGCATTCTTGGAACGTTCTTCGAATGTCTTACAAACTGATCTCGCCTTAAATAGTTGTGCCGAGGAATTCTGACCGACTCTAGACAAGATTTCATCAATCATGTCTCCGGGTAGGTCTCTTAAAATATTGGATTTTCTATCCATTTTGTGTTTTTAAACTGTAAAATAGACAAGAGTTAGATTCATAAAAAAAATACTTATTAATACAAGCAATTTTTACATATATCATAAAGCATAAGCACACTATATTACATATATTACACCATACGAATACAACTATCTTATTCCGACTCGCTCGTTTCTTCTTCTTCGGTTTTGGTTTGTTTTGCCAAGTTTCTAGGGATATATGATGTTCCCCTAATACGAGCCGTCGTTTTCCACATTGGTTTAGAAAAACCTGGTGGTTTAAAGGTTCTCGGGTTATTGTCACAACTTAAGAAATACGGGTGTTGACGATACATATAAAGTTCATCGGGTTTGGAATCAAATTTCTCTATTTTTATGCCCTTTCCCTTATTGTTCTCTTTTGCCTTATTAAATTGTGTTGGGGTAATTTCTATAACATCATCGGAATCCTTGTCGGGATCCGATTCATTGGAGAATTGGTAATCCTCCCAATACTTTGCTTCCTTGGCGAAAACACCATTGACCATAATTAACTTTGGTCGGTTGGTTGAGGATTTTCTTCTACTTAACCATTTTATTATTTCCCCCACTGGTTCTATTTCTTCTTCCGGTTCCGATTCTTCTTCCGCTTCCGATTCTTCTTCCGGTTCCGACTCTTCTTCCGGTTCCTCTTCGGGAACTTGTGAATCAGTCCACGAATCATTCCAATTTACATTTGACTCTTCATTATTATTAGGTGAGTCAATGGGACTTATTCTAGAGGTAGACATCTATCACATAATATCAAACAAATTAAAAGATTAATATATCACATAATATTCACATGTTAAAAATATATAGTTTCCAACAAAATTTGTTAAGCAATCATTTTTCAAGTAAACACGGTCGAAGTCCAGACTCACTAATGCATCCTAACAAACTCGATAAGACACACTAATGCAAAATTCTGGTTCTCTAAGACCAACGCTCGGATACCAACTGAAATGTCCCGTTCATATTGATTATAAACGTTCCATATTAATTGATTTCGTTGCGATGTTTTGACCTCTATATGAGACGTTTTTCAAAGACTGCATTCATTTTTAAAACAACCATAACCTTTATTTTATCAAAACAGGTTTCAAAAGCATTACGTAGATTATCAAATAATGATAATCTAAAATATACTGTTTACACGCGACCATTACATAATGGTTTACAATAGAAATATATTACATCGACATATGTTTCTTAAATGCAGTTTTTACAGAATATAATACAAACATGGACTCCAAATCTCGTCCTTATTTAAGCATGCGACAGCGGAAGCTCTTAACAATCACCTGAGAATAAACATGCTTAAAACGTCAACAAAAATGTTGGTGAGTTATAGGTTTAACCTATATATATCAAATCATAATAATAGACCACAAGATTTCATATTTCAATACACATCCCATACATAGAGATAAAAATCATTCATATGGTGAACACCTGGTAACCGACATTAACAAGATGCATATATAAGAATATCCCCATCATTCCGGGGCACCATTCGGATATGATATAAATTTTGAAGTACTAAAGCATCCGATACTTTGGATGGGGTTTGTTAGGCCCAATAGATCTATCTTTAGGATTCGCGTCAATTAGGGTGTCTGTTCCCTAATTCTTAGATTACCAGACTTAATAAAAAGGGGCATATTCGATTTTGATAATTCAACCATAGAATGTAGTTTCACGTACTTGTGTCTATTTTGTAAATCATTTATAAAACCTGCATGTATTCTCATCCCAAAAATATTAGATTTTAAAAGTGGGACTATAACTCACTTTCACAGATTTTTACTTCGTCGGGAAGTAAGACTTGGCCACTGGTCGATTCACGAACCTATAACAAATATGTACATCTATATCAAAGTATATTCAAAATATATTTACAACACTTTTAATACATTTTGATGTTTTAAGTTTATTAAGTCAGTTGTCCTCGTTAGTAACCTACAACTAGTTGTCCAACGTAAGATGTACAGAGAAAAAAAATTGATATATATTATCTTGAATCAATCCACGACCCAGTGTATACACGTCTCAGGCTAGATCACAACTCAAAATATATATATTTTTGGAATCAACCTCAACCATGTATAGCTAACTCCCTCATTACTGCATATAGAGTGTCTATGGTTGTTCCAAATAATATATACACATGGGTCGATATGATATGTCAAGACATTTGCATACGTGTCTATGGTATCCCAAGATTACGTAATATATTAGAATACATGTATAATACAATATAAGTTAGCTAGGATATGATTAATATAGATTTGTTACCAATTTTCACGTTGCTACAACAAGAAAAATTATCCAATCTTGTTTTATCCATAACTTCTTCATTTTAAATCCGTTTTGAGTGAATCAAATTGCTATGCTTTCATATTGAACTCTATTTTATGAATCTAAACAGAAAAAGTATAGTTTTATAGTCGGAAATATAAGTTACAAGTCATTTTTGTAAAGGTAGTCATTTCAGTCGAAAGAACGACGTCTAGATGACCATTTTAGAAAACATACTTCCATTTTGAGTTTAATCATGATTTTTGGATATAGTTTCATGTTCATAAGAAAAATCATTTTCCCAGAAGAACAACTTTTAAATCAAAGTTTATCATAGTGTTTAATTAACTAACCCAAAACAGCCCGCGGTGTTACTACGACGGCGTATGTCCGGTTTTACAGTGTTCTTCGTGTTTCCAGGTTTTAAATCATTAAGTTAGCATATCATATAGATATAGAACATGTGTTTAGTTGATTTTAATAGTCAATTTAGAAGGATTAACTTTTGTTTGCGAACAAGTTTAGAATTAACTAAACTATGTTCTAGTGATTACAAGTTTAAACCTTCGAATAAGATAGCTTTATATGTATGAATCGAATGATGTTATGAACATCATTACTACCTCAAGTTTTCTGGATAAAGCTACTGGAAATGAGAAAAATGGATCTAGCTTCAAAGGATCCTTGGATGGCTTGAAAGTTCTTGAAGCAGAATCATGACACGAAAACTAGTTCAAGTAAGATTTTCACTCGAAATAAGATTGTTATAGTTATAGAAATTGAATCAAAGTTTGAATATGAGTATTACCTTGAATTAGAAAGATATCTTACTGTAAATAAGAAAGATTTCTTAAGGTTGGATGATCACTCTACAAGATTGGAAGTAAGCTAGCAAACTTGGAAGTATTCTTGATTTTATGAAACTAGAACTTGTAGAATTTATGAAGAACACTTAGAACTTGAAGATAGAACTTAAGAGAGATCAATTAGATGAAGAAAATTGAAGAATGAAAGTGTTTGTAGGTGTTTTTGGTCGTTGGTGTATGGATTAGATATATAGGATATGTAATTTTGTTTTCATGTAAATAAGTCATGAATGATTACTCATATTTTTGTATTTTTATGAGATATTTCATGCTAGTTGCCAAATGATGGTTGAAAAGACCCGTCCTTATCATCTAGATGAAGTCATCAACATTTGGTCCCATTGCGATGATCGACTCCAAGTAATGTCCTTAAAATTAGAAAATGCACAGCCGAAGACTTAATTCGTACCTGAGAATAAACATGCTTAAAAGTGTCAACCAAAAGGTTGGTGAGTTCATAGGTTTATCATAACAATCATTTCAATATATTAATAGACCACAAGATTTCAGTTTATAAATATATGTACACTCGCAAGTGTATAAAAATATTCTATAAGTTGTAGGCACCCGGTAACAAGTCTTAACGTTCATGTTTTACCCTCTGAAGTACACCAGATCAGGTGTGTTTAAAATAACCTCGAAGTACTAAAGCATCCCATAGTCAGGATGGGGTTTATCAGGCCTAATAGATCTATCTTTAGGATTCGCGCCTACCGTACATAGACAAGTAGTTTAATGTTACCAAGCTAAGGGTATATTTCTGGTTTAAACCCACGTAGAATTAGTTTTAATACTTGTGCCTATTTCGTAAAACATTTATAAAAACAGCGTATGTATTCTCAGTCCCAAAAATATATATAAAAGGGAGCAAATGAAACTCACCATAATGTATTTTGTAGTAAAAATACATATAGCAACATTGAACAAGTATATAGGGTTGGCCTCAGATTCACGAACCTATATCAATTATATCTATTATTACATATACTGAACATGTAATAGAAATCAATCCAATTTATATATATTAATTATATACTATTTTATTTATTTAAATTAGTAGTGTATTTGTTATTTTAATTATTATTTATATATATATATATATATATATATATATATATATATATATATATATATATATATCTTATATTAAAATAGTAAATTAATTATACTTATGATATATGTAAATATATATATATATTTATTTACTTATCATTAAAATACTAAATTATTGATAATAATACTAATAATCATTAGATTTAATATTGATATTGAAAATAATAAATTTCATAATAATAACAGTGATAATAGTAGTAAAGTTAACAATTCATTTTAAATTGTAACTTAATCATTTTCATAATAAAATTTATATTCAAAATCTTATATTTATAACCCTAATAATAATAATAAAATAATGTTAAATAAGTAAACTACCTCAATTAAGTAGCCCTTAAAAAAAATAAGTCCAAGCCCAGGTTTGAACCCGCGACCTCTCGTTCACGAGACAACCTCCTAACCACCTGATCCGTTTTATTTTTCTGTTCTTATATCGAAATATAACCTTATAACCCATATTAACTCTTTTCTTCTTCGTCTTCTTAGATCAAAACCTATTTTATCATCATGTATCATTATATATCATCCTCTTCATCAATTTCTTAGTCATTACCATTATGATCATCATCTTTATCATCATCCTAACCATTTATCATTCTTCATAATCAAATCTTTTATTCATGGTCTAACCATTTATCATATTAAAGCCATCATATATGATCTTCATCATCATTATCTATCGTCACATTATCTCATCAATCATAAATCCTGTATCATCATCCTAATCGTGATCTTTATGTCCTAATTTATTATCATAATCAAAATTGTTTATTCATTACAATAATCTAATAGGATTGAAGTTGGGTCACGGCTAGCGTACTAGGGTCACGGCCCAAAATGCAGGTTAACAAGCCCAATTAAATATCATAGCCTGTCACATATATTAAAGTTCTGCGGCCCAAAATAAAATCCACTAGCATGTTTAAATTAATTTGATCGACATGTTTAGTGGGTGTGGGTTCCATCGAAACAACAAACACATTTTTCTTCTTCTTTATTTGTCCCGTTCTTTCTTCTTTATTTGTTTCCAGCTATAAAGTGATGGGTTTGAAACTGAGTAAATGGGTTTTGATTCGAGATAAAATGAAAACACTACAGTAGCAAAGGCTGCTATATCGAACAATAAATAGAAACAGAAAGCTTATAGCCGCAGTAGTTCATAGTAGCGAGTGGTTGTTGTGGTTTGCAGTAGGTTTTCAAAAAGGAAATGGAAATGGGTGTTGGTGACGGGTTACGACAGAAAAATAAAAATGGAAGTGGAAACGGGTTGCATAAAAAGGAGAGAGAGAGGTTAGTGAGGGAGATAAGCAATAGAAAGAGAGGGAGAAGGAAGAGAGTTACGGTTTGTGTGGTAGATGGAGGTGGTGGCGAAAGGTGGTGATCCGGTGACGGTTAAACACGGAAGAAATGGAAACCGGCCAGTGATGGTGTTAAACTTTATTTGCATACGTGATTTGTTGTGTTGGTGGCCGAAGTAGGTGATTGTGAGTGGAGCCGAGTGGTGTTTTATGGGTTTCACAATTATTCAAACCGAGATGAGGAGGTATCAATTTGTAATAGTAGTAATCAACAGGTGGTCTTGTTGTGTTTAATCGTTAAAATGATAATGGAGCGTGGGTGTACTTGATGATATCGAAATCATGAAACAGAAACTTAAAGTTGTTGAGGTTCGCTTAAAACAAATAGCAAGTGGCTTCATTTGGGTTATAGTTTAAACCGAACATAAACTAGTTGTAGAAACAGAATATGAGTAGTTGATAGTCGAAAGTGGTGGTTTTAGTTTATGGGTTACAATCGAATAAGAAGAAGTTGTAGAAAAATATATACAAGTTCTTGGAGACGGATTAAAAGGATGATCATGGTGGTGTGTGTTGGTTTGGTGATTGGAGAGGAAGAAGTAGAGTGAAGATGTGGGTTTGATGAACATTTTTCATATTCATATGCATACTGCATATATATGTATACATATATCATGGATGGTGGGACAACAAGGACAAAACAAATAATAGTAATATTTCATTTCAATTGAAATAGCAATCAATTTAGCAGATTAATCATTCCTAAATTTACGGATATAATTCAATCAGTTTAAAGTAATAGTATAATTTAATAAGAATAATAATAAATAATCAAATCATAAACGCACCATGACCAATAGTATAGCAGTTGGTTGTTTAGATTTATGTGTGTCGACATAAATTTAAATTTACGGGCTAATATATCGTGCTTCTTTGCTAAACAGCTTATACATAAAAGTTTTCCGAAAAAAATCTTCAATTTAAATTAAGTCCATTTATTTATTCAGGTCATTAAATATTTGAAACCTGATCAAAAAGTTCGTCTAATATTTATCTTTATTTCTAGATAATGTGTACGGGAATTAAAACTCAAGTTAACAAGGTAGAAATAGTTTTTAACAAGTCTTAATATTTACATAGTCTATTAATGAGCTTACGTTTATTTTTAAAATCACATAAGTTTGGAATTTAACTTATCAAAATAATAATCGAAATGTCCATCGAGTATTACAATCATTAAATAATTATTTTTAATATACCCTATACATATATTTATATTTATTTTTATATGTATACACATTTATTTACAAATAATGGTTCGTGAATCGTCGAGAATGGTCGAAGATCAATTGAATATATGAAACAGTTTAAAATTTTTGAGACTCAACCTAACAGACTTTGCTTATCGTGTTGAAATTACACTATCGTATCGAGAGTTTGGTTTAAAATTAGTCGAAATTTTCCGGGTCGTTACAGTAACTACCCGTTAAAGAAATTTCGTCCCCGAAATTTGAGTGAGGTCGTCATGGCTAATAATAAAAATGTTTTCATGACGAATATGAGTTGATAATTAAAGTTTTATCATTATTGATTAATATAGATAAAACGATTCGATCATGTGAAGCGTACGAGTGAAGCTATCACAAAAAAATGAAAAGTTTCGTCTTAACTTTTGACGTAGTCACGGTGGATTTCTGGAATTCAAGAAATTTAAAGTAATCTTCTAATCAGGAAGAAAATGTAATCGCACGATTTATTAGCAAACTGTTGGAATTACGGAAGAACAGAAGTATCAAGGAAATAATTCCGTGATATGCTTAGAGATTAAGTAGAATGAAAGAGTTGTGTAACATGACACATGATGACGGTATTGTTTGTGAGTCATCACGTTCCATTAGAAATTTAGCATGACTTACTGTAATATAACCACGTTAGCCCGGCGTCATTATATTATACTAAATCATGCTTCAATTCCCAACACTTTTCCAAAAATTCATTCATAATTAATACTTAGATTTTACTGAAGTTTCCAATATAATGGAATATTGAAAACACGAAGAGGTGGATAATTTCAGACAGGAATATTTATGAAAATATCTTCAGAAATATCGAAGATATTTATGACGATATTTTTGGAATTTCTAAGTTCGATGGTTGATGGAAAAGATTTTTCGCAAGATTTTAACATGAGTAAGGAGCAAGATATTCTCTAATGATTTCATCGGATCCAGAATTACCTGGATTCTCTGAATATAAGGTTTGGTCCTTGTAAATGTTCTTTGTTTCCTTCATGGTGTGCTCAATCCGATTTTCAGT
Source organism: Rutidosis leptorrhynchoides (assembly GCF_046630445.1). NCBI lineage: Eukaryota > Viridiplantae > Streptophyta > Magnoliopsida > Asterales > Asteraceae > Rutidosis > Rutidosis leptorrhynchoides. The sequence goes on along the minus strand of NC_092339.1, from coordinate 273,855,660 downwards.
ACCAAATTTTCTATCGAGCGTTCCTAACACTTCCTTCTCTATCATCAACTTTTGGCCATTAAGACCATCTACAACATGCTGCTTCGTCAGCATTTTCAAGGTTAACGGATCTGGGTCATCGGTTATCAAACCGAGGTGGTTTCAAGAGAATTGTGTTTTTATATGATTAAACGCTGATGATAGTATGGTGGAATATAAAAGGTTCCTCATTAACAATAAAGAGTACGCATATATATCAAGGTTATAATAAGGTTGTTTCGGATGAAAAGTCGGAGTTGACTTGCTGAAGCTGTGACAAAATTGGCTACTTTAGAAAGGGATTGAAAAGTGATTTTTGGTAGTAACATCGCCAAAGGAGCTAGCGCAGATACGTGTTAAACGTTTACTCAGTTTCCGAGGGTTTTTCCGATGCATAACTATACGCATAAACCTTTTCTTCCGGAGATGGAGTGCGGCTGGTTCATCCTCTCGATCGAGGTGTTTTCAAGAACCATGAAAGATTTGGACATAGATTCGAATCGTCAAGATTCAAATGAGGTTTAAGATGAAATCAAGTGGCAAACTTGAAGAATTGTTTAGTTTCATATGTTATAATCAATATTTTAATTCATTTTAATTGTCCAAAGTTAGCAGTCCAAGAGTCCAATAGTCCAATAGTTCAATAGTTCATATATAGTTTAATATATAATATTCGAATTAATTAATAGGTATCGTGACCCGTGTACCGGTCTCAGTATTGATCACAACTCAAACCATATATATATTTTGGAATCAACCTCAACACTGTATAGCCAACTCCAACATTCACATATAGAGTGTCTATGATTGTTCCGAAATATATATATAGATGGGTCGATATGATAGGTCGAAACCTTGTATACGTGTCCCGTTATTTAAAGTGCGTAAAATAAATACAGAAATTAAATGACGATAAATAGAATTGCGAGAATGTAAATTGCGATAATTAAATTGCGATAAATAAAATGTAACCAGTTAGCTAGGAACAGTTAGCTAGGAACAGTTAGCGTGGATTCTTAACAATATTTCAATTAGTTAGTTCGTTTATTTCTAACAAATTTTACTTTGTCCGATGTTTTCTTCATTATGCCACTTGTTGGATTTTGATAGGTCAAAATCCAAATATGAAATTGAACGAAAATGGATTTTGTGGTGAATGGATACGTATATCTATGGATACAAGTAGGATAGTGACTGACTGTTGAATCAGAGTCAAAGAATGTACCGTGTAACTGATTAATGTGAAATCTAAATATTCCTCGGGTATTACCTACCCGTTAAAATATTTTCACCATTAACAGTTTGTACGAAAGAATTTTTAATTACAATCTTTATGAAAATATACATACATATATGTTTTCTTCAGATGTAATCATGGATTTAATGAGTCAATAAGATATTAAACTCATTTGGTTTATCATTATTACTAGATTACATAATCTCTAGAACTTTAGAAATTACATAATTGCCATGTTGAGGGGAGATAATCGATGTAGAACGATAAGTAAAACGAAGATAAAGTAGATAGAACGATACATAGAACGATGATTATGCTTGAGGTACAGAATGAGATATTGAGGCATGTGATGTTGAAACTTAGGTTGTTGGTGGAACTGTTGATGCCGGTGATGTTGCTGAAGCTGGTAAGTTCTGCACCATATTTTCCAAAACTACAACTCGAGCACGAAGTTCGTTGACTTCTTCTATTATTCCGGGATGATTTTCGGTCGGAACGAGAGGATGAATAGGGTTTAGAATTTTAGATAAAATATAATCGTGTTGAGATATTAGGGAAATGAGGGTGAAAATGGTGTTTCAGATTGGTTCGCCGATGAGTGCTTCAGGTTTATCGCCAAAAGGGAAATTTGGTTGGTGTAAAGGATCGCCTTCTTCTCGTCTCCATTGATTAAATCGATTACGAACCCATCAGATGAATCGGGGATGACTGATTGGTTGATTTATTCTGGTGACACTGCTTTCGGAGCTTAGGTGAAACTCCATATCGAAATAGCTATTGGAATCCGAGGAATTCGAACTGGTTGAGGGATTCATCTCGTACGATCAGATGAAGGATTTTCGATAAGAAATAGAATATAGGATGTAGATTAGTACCCTGCAATACATAATTTACATATGCATATATAATACTAAAATCCTATAAGTTACGGAGGAATCTACGGCAGCTGTCAGAAAAGGTAACAATAACAGATACGCTAAGATATGAATTTGTCTATACACTATCAATGCAGTAAGTGCAGTAAGACGTGTCTAGACTTAAGAATAATAAGCAGGAAATTTTCTACTAAGAATGATAAACAATACTTATAATATGCAGCTAAGGTCGAAGTCCAGACTTGCTAATGCATCCTAACAACTATCAGTTAGACACACTAATACAAGACCTGATTCACTAAGACCACCGCTCTGATACCAACTGAAAGGACCCGTCCTTATCCATCTGGACGAAGTCATCAACATTTGGTCCCATTGCGATAATCGACTCCAAGTAATGTCCTTAAAATGAGCAAATGCACAGCGGAAGACTTAATTCGTACCTGAGAATAAACATGCTTAAAAGTGTCAACCAAAAGGTTGGTGAGTTCATAGGTTTATCATAACAATCATTTCAATATATTAATAGACCACAAGATTTCAGTTTATAAATATATGTACACTCGCAAGTGTATAAAAATATTCTATAAGTTGTAGGCACCCGGTAACAAGCCTTAACGTTCATGTTTTACCCTCTGAAGTACACAAGATCAGGTGTGTTTAAAATAACCTCGAAGTACTAAAGCATCCCATAGTCAGGATGGGGTTTGTCAGGCCCAATAGATCTATCTTTAGGATTCGCGCCTACCGTACATAGATAAGTAGTTTAATGTTACCAAGCTAAGGGTATATTTCTGGTTTAAACCCACGTAGAATTAGTTTTAATACTTGTGCCTATTTCGTAAAACATTTATAAAAACAGCGTATGTATTCTCAGTCCCAAAAATGTATATAAAAGGGAGCAAATGAAACTCACCATAATGTATTTTGTAGTAAAAATACATATAGCAACATTGAACAAGTATAGGGTTGGCCTCAGATTCACGAACCTATATCAATTATATCTATTAATACATATACTGAACATGTAATAGAAATCAATCCAATTTATATATATTAATTATATACTATTTTACTTATTTAAATTAGTAGTGTATTTGTTATTTTAATTATTATTTATATATATATATATATAATATATATATATATATATTATTTATTTATATTATATATATATATATATATATATATATATATATATATATATATATATATATATATATATATATATATATATATATATATATATATATATATATATATATATATATATATATATATATATATATATATATCTTATATTTAAATAGTAAATTAATTATACTTATGATATATGTAAATATATATATATATATATATATATATATATATATATATATATATATATATATATTTATTTACTTATCATTAAAATACTAAATTATTGATAATAATACTAATAATCATTAGATTTATAATGATATTGAAAATAATAAATTTCATAATAATAACAGTGATAATAGTAGTAAAGTTAACAATTCATTTTAAATTGTAACTTAATCATTTTCATAATAAAATTTATATTCAAAATCTTATATTTATAACCCTAATAATAATAATAAAATAATGTTAAATAAGTAAACTACCTCAATTAAGTAGCCCTTAAAAAAAAATAAGTCCAAGCCCAGGTTTGAACCCGCGACCTCTCGTTCACGAGACAACCTCCTAACCACCTGATCCGTTTTATTATTCTGTTCTTATACCGAAATATAACCTTATAACCCATATTAACTCTTTTCTTCTTCATCTTCTTAGATCAAAACCTATTTTATCATCATGTATCATTATATATCATCCTCTTCATCAATTTCTTAGTCATTACCATTATGATCATCATCTTTATCATCATCCTAACCATTTATCATTCTTCATAATCAAATCTTTTTTTCATGGTCTAACCATTTATCATATTAAAGCCATCATATATGATCTTCATCATCATTATCTATCATCACATTATCTCATCAATCATAAATCCCGTATCATCATCCTAATCGTGATCTTTATGTCCTAATTTATTATCATAATCGAAATTGTTTATTCATTACAATAATCTAATAGGATTGAAGTTGGGTCACGGCTAGCGTACTAGGGTCACAGCCCAAAACGCAGGTTAACAAGCCCAATTAAATATCATAGCCTGTCACATATATTAAAGTTCTGCGGCCCAAAATAAAATCCACTAGCATGTTTAAATTAATTTGATCGACATGTTTAGTGGGTGTGGGTTCCATCGAAACAACAAACACATTTTTCTTCTTCTTTATTTGTCCCGTTCTTTCTTCTTTATTTGTTTCCAGCTATAAAGTGATGGGTTTGAAACTAAGTAAATGGGTTTTGATTCGAGATAAAATGAAAACACTACAGTGGCAAAGGCTGCTATATCGAACAATAAATAGAAACAGAAAGCTTATAGCCGCAGTAGTTCATAGTAGCGAGTGGTTGTTGTGGTTTGCAGCAGGTTTTCGAAAAGGAAATGGAAATGGGTGTTGGTGACGGGTTACGACAGAAACATAAAAATGGAAGTGGAAACGGGTTGCATAAAAAGGAGAGAGAGGTTAGTTGTAACGTCCTCCCAATAGGGTCCGGAAGGAACGTCACTAATATCAAAACATACCAACATATTATAATAAACGAGAACAATACTAAATGATGAATTTAACTTTAATGAGTACGCAGCGGAAAATGAAATGTCGTTACAATGACAGGAATAACAATAACGTAAATGTTCACATGCAGAAGCAATAAATGCGATATCTTTTGATCCTATGTCCAAGTAGCATCACATAAGCAGTAAGTATAAGAGCTTGAATCAAACAGCACCTGAGACAAAATATGCTAAAGTGTCAACAAAAAAGGGGTAGTGAAGTTCATAGGTTTAACAAAAAGGTTGTCGTTGTTTTAGACCACAAGATTTAGTTTGTAAAGTTGATCTCCCGCAGGATCAAAAAGTTATGCCAATGCGTGATATTTAGACTAAACGTTCAAGTTTGCCCCATGACAAGTTGTGTCTGTCCTTGTCGGTTTAATTTCATTATTAAGTAATACAAAGACTTAGTCAAATGTATCGGGGACGTTACTCCCGATAGGCCTACCCCTAATAATTAAGCATGCAGCAGTAATTAAAAATATCACTGTAGGGACTTAGTCGGACATAGCCGGGTATAGCATAGTTTAACAGTTTGGTACTTGTGTCTAAATTGTAACAAGTAAAAACAGCATGTGTCTCACCCCAAGTAAAGTAAGTAAGTTTGCTAGCAATAAAGAGGGGCTATGAATTCACCTTAGTAAAGTAGAGAGAGAGTTATTCCTCGGAATAAAGAGTTGAACGAGTGAGCAGGAAAGTCAACCTATTGACATTTAAGAGTAGTTAAGTGTTTTGCCCATGTTTAAGTTTAAGTATGTGTTTAAGTATAGTTTGTTTTACTAAGTTTCTATTCCTAGTAAGTTACTATTTTTATAAAGTTTCCATTTTTAGAAAGTTTCTTATTTTACGAAGTTTCTATGACTAGAGAGTTTCTACTTTTATGAGTGTTTTCCATTTTAGGATACTTGCCGTATTAGATAAGCTTTCAATCACCCCTTTCCCTTAGAATGGCTAATTTAGATCTAGGGGCTTGAGCCATAGGACCCTTTAAATCGGAAATCCAAACCCTCTGCCTAGAATCTCGTAGAAACCATTCGTCAAGAAAGTTCGAAGATCTATACATCTCTAATACATATCCCAAAATGTTTTTATGTTACAATATAAGTAGTAGGTTATAGGTGCTAGTAATAATAATAGTTTATACATGTTATTTATTTTATTTTTAATTGCATATAATTTATAACATTATTTACATGTTTCGGTAAAAATAATAACTGAAGTAAAAAGTAAAAAGTAAAAAGTAAAAATAAAAAGTAAGAAAAGAATACTTACTAGTAGTAATTCTTCAAAGAGAGAATGAGAGAAATTTTGGTGTGAGTTTGAATGAGAAATGAGGGGTATTTATACGTGAAAAATTAGGTAAAAAGAATAAAATAATTAAAAGAAAAAGAAATATTTTAATTTTTAATGGGATTTTAAAATTCAAAAGTATTAAATGTTAGGTCATGGGATAATGAACAAAATAAAATAATAAAATTAGTTTTTCCATTATAATTTTTAATTAAAAAGTAATTTATTTATTTATTTATTTTTTTTAATTCATTTATTTTAAGGATTTTTTTTATATATAAATAAACAAATTGATTTAGTGCTTTTCCAAGAGTATTTGTCAATAATATATTTTTTTATATAAATACAAATTTTGCATAAAAATAATAAATAATTCGGTATTTTGTATTTTTAATAATAATTATGATTTTAATTATTAAACTATAGTTTTAGTAAGTTTGTAAATATTATTACATTTATATATAATTGGATTTATTATACAGTTAAATATATGATACATTAACTAAATAATAAAAGTGATACAAAGTTTATATACTTAGTTAAATTATGTCAAATTATATAAATTAATAATATATTATTTATTTAAGCGTACATTGTTGACTAAAAATTACTATTTGGTCAATATTTAATTGTATATAACAACCCTTAATACATATAGTCAGGCAGATAACCCTAGGGTTAATTCAGTAAATTTAGAAGTCGAAAAGTGAGGGTTGTTACAGTACCTCCCCATTAATAAAAACTTCGTCCTGAAGTTTTAGGTAGACTTCTCGGATGCATCAGCGGTTGAGAAGAGATGGGGATATTTATGTTTCATTTGGTCTTCACGTTCCCAGGTATACTCGGGGCCACGTCGTGAATACCAACAGATCTTAACAATGGGTATGGTGCTTTGTTTTAAGCGTTTAGCAGATCGGTCCATGACTTCTACGGGTTCCTCTATGAAGTGCATTTTATCATCAATGCGAATGTCATCCAAAGGAATAACGGGAGTGTCATCAGCGAGACACTTTTTAAGATTCGAGACATGGAATACGTCATGTACGCTGCTATGTTCAGCAGGTAATTCTAATCGATAAGCTACGGGTTCGATCCTTTCAGTAATCTTGAAGGGTCCAACAAAACGCGGACTTAGTTTGCTTCTTTTACCAAAACGAACGACGCCTTTCCAAGGGGATACTTTTAACATGACTTTGTCACCAACTTGGAATTCCAAATTTTTCCGACCTTTATTAGCATAGCTCTTCTGTCGGCTGCGGGCAGTTTCTATTCGTTTCTTAATCTGAACTATCTTTTTGGTTGTCTCGTGTATGATTTCAGGACCAGTTAACTGTCTGTCCTCTAATTCATCCCAGCACAGTGGGGATCTACATTTTCGTCCGTATAAGGCCTCAAAAGGTGCAGCCTTAATACTTGAGTGGTAACTATTATTGTAAGAGAATTCAACCAAAGGTAAATGTCTATCCCAACCTTTGCCGAAGTCGATAACACAAGCGCGAAGCATATCTTCCAATGTTTGAATGGTTCGTTCACTTTGACCATCGATTTGCGGATGATAAGTAGTACTCATGTCGAGTTGAGTTCCAAGAGCAGTTTGTAAGGATTTCCAGAATCTGGAAGTGAACCTACTGTCGCGATCGGATATGATTGATATAGGAACACCATGACGAGAGACAATTTCTTTGATATACAGTTGTGACAATCTCTCCATCTTGTCGGTCTCTTTGATCGGTAAGAAATGATCAGATTTAGTAAGACGATCTACTATGACCCATGTAACGACCCGACCAAAACCGTTATTGACGGCGCCGTTAACTTAGGTCCCGTTGCGTGGTCGTAGTCCCTATATGAGACTCGTTTGACCAAAATTATGTCGCATTCATTTGAAACGTACAAGACTTGCAAAGTTTAGTTTACAAACAATTCGACAACAAGTTTAAGATTACAAAAATTGTAAAGTATAAATGAAATAACTTGCGACATAATATAAGTTGAAAATCACAGTTGCTATAAATAGCGTAAGTATGTATACTTTAAGGTTTAATCCAAAATTGCTATCACTAGCGTATGTATGTATGTATCTTGACTCCAAGCAAATAATCAGAGTGTATGCATGTATGCTTGACCCCAAGCAAGTATGAGTGTACGCGGAAGCATGTATCAAATAGCCAAGTACGAACCTGAGAAACATATAGAAAACTGTCAACGAAAAATGTTGGTGAAATCATAGGTGTTGTAATAAACGTTGTTTTTGAACCACAAGATTTAGTATTCCCATAGTTGATTATCAAAATCGTTTGCATTCCAAAAGTATTGTTCGCGAGCACCCAATTATCAAGACTTAACGTTTCCTTCCATTGAACCCCATCACTATAGTGTTAGAACATACACTGTTTCTCAAAAATATATTTCACCCGTAGACGGTAGCGAACCGTCCGTAGTGAGGGTTTGTCAAACCCGTATGGCCACACAATATAAGTTCTCGCTTACACCCTGCAAGTGTAACTAATGATAATCGAATTGAGGATTTTTGTTCTAACTCGCTGTGGAATGTTTGTTTTATCGTACTTGTGTTCAAAGTATAAAAGTAAGTAGTACAAAATGTAACATAGTATATGTTTCTCAGCCCACAATTTAAAAGTATAAAAAAAGTTGTTGAAAAGGTGGGACTATGATCTCACCTCGAGTGCACGAGTACAAAAGTACTTCACAAAGTAAACGTGTGCATGATAGTTGCTTAGCCTTGACCTAAACAAGTAAGTTATATCAATTAACCGGTTACGACACAAGGTCGGGTGAAATGTGTTCAATTAGTCCTATGGCTCGTTACGACTCGATTTAGTATAGCATGTGAATCACGTTGTCAAGTTTCATACAAAAAAACAAGTATAAAAGCATGTTAGAATGATTGTATAAAAGTTTGGTTAAGTTTGACTAAAAGTCAAACTTGGTCAAAGTCAACGAAAAAGTCAACACATTCGGGTTCGGTCCCGAACTATTTTTCTGAGGTTTTTATTCATATATAAGCATATTAGAACAAGTTTCATGTGAATCGGAGGTCGATAGCTAGTCAAACATTTCGCGTGAAATGGGACAAAGTGGGCAGAATCTGGCCAGGCCAGATTGCGCGCCGCGCGGGGAAGGGGCGCGCCGCGCCACCCTCTGTGCAGAGAATTCTGGTCAGTTTTCAAAGTATGCACGAACCAAAACACAAACAATCACATTTTATGATCCGCAAACAATTAGAACATGTATTTTATATCATCGGAAAGCTATTTCGACAAGGAATACAACTAACCACATATCATCAATCAAAAACATCATTTACAATAACCGAAAACTCGTCAATTGATCAAGGAAGGTTTATTTTCAAAGTTTCAAGTTCGTAAAACGTATTTTGAGTTCCGGGAATCCAATTCACACATATGATATGCCGTTTTGAAGGTAATGAAGCATACATTACTACTAAACACTAACAATTAACATTCCATGGCATTTAAGCATCCAAAAGTTCATGTCAAAAACTATCAAACCCTAGTCAAACATCACAAAATCATTAATCGGGTTTTTGAAGTTTTCTTAATCAACCTACACATCCAAATGTGGCTAATGATACTAGTAACACAATTAAAACATGCACTTTAACAATCTAACAACATTAACTCATCCAAAATCAAGGATTAAGCACACCCATTTCAAGTTCATGCTAGTTACTCCAAAAACAACAAATCGAGCAAACCAAACATATATTCATGTTAGACTTGAGCCATAGACACTAACTAACACCATTTCAAATCAAAAACACAAATTTAGAGAAATCTAGAGTTTTTAGAAAGTTACCCAAACGAGATGAAGTTGGTATCAAATTGTAGAGGATGAAGAGAGGATTCCAAATATGTAATTTGTTTTGAAGTTTGCTTCCCGATCCGGATTTAGATGATGATTTATTGAATTGGGTGTTTGTGTGTGTTCTTGCTAGAGAGAAAGAGAGAGAGGTGGAGGTGGTTGAATGGTGGTGATTGGGGTGGACTAGTTGACCTAGTCAACTAGTTTGCCCCGTGTCAATTTTAGTCCCTCGAGTTTAGAAGCGGGTGCGGGATTTAACCGATCGAATATTTTTAAAACGCTCGAGTACACGGGTGATGTCAAAATTGAATAGCGGAAATATTATGAACGTTAGTCAACGGAAACTGGGAATTTAAATAGCGAAAGATATTATAAAAAAAAAGACGGTGTTAAAAATAAATTTAACGGAAAAACGCGGGATGTTACATTATCCACACCTCAAAAGAAATTTCGTCCCGAAATTTAGTTGGAAGTAGTAGTTGTTGAATCTTACTCGAGACCTTGCGTTGTAAATTCTACGAATAAGTGAAGGTACGTCCTTGAGTATTTCAACGAATTTTGACGGTCGGGATCATATGTTGTTTTAAGGTTTGGCTTCACGATTTATGGTTTCAATCGGTCCTCCTATGAGGTGGAGTTTATCGTTGATAGTAAGTTCATCGAAGAGGATAACAAGTTCTTGTTTCGCAAGACACGCCTTTAAGTTTGATACGTAGAATTTAGGATGAACGGAGACTCGAATGAGTTGAAAAATCTAAACGGCTAGTAACGGGTCCAAAACGCCCCAGAATTTTAAAAGGACTAAAAATATCGCGGATTTAGCTATCTACGTTTCCCGAAATGGATTACACCTTTTCAAGGTGCGACTTTAACGTGACGCGATTTCCCATGGAATTCGAAAGGTTTACGTGTAACATTGGCAAGCTCTCTGGGCGACTACGAGTCGTGTTGGGTCTTTCTTGAATATGAATAAATTTTCTCAGTTGCTCATGAATAAACTCGGCCCCGGTGAATTGATCATCGTTTACTTTGTTCGACAAAAGAGAATGACGTTTCCGGTCACATGTGGTTTCAAAAGGTGTGACGTTAAGAATCGAATGATAACTATCGTGGTAAGAGATTCTGGTTAAAGGCAAGACTTTTCTCAAGTGGTTTGAAGTTGGTAACAAATTCGTATTACGGTTTCCAAGGTTTGAATCGTATGTTTGTTCGGTCCGTCGGGTTTTGGAGGGTACGCGGTACTCATGTCTAAACGTGGTCCCGAGGCTTTATGTAAGGCACTCCGAAATCTAGAAGTGAAACGAGCACCTCGATCCGAAACGAGGTACATTTCTGTAAGGTATATTTGAACAAGTTTGTTAGGACTTGAAAACGTTTGTTGGAACGAGTTTCTGTTTCTAAAAAAATTTCGCGCCGCGGAAGATTTATCGGTTTCCGAAAAACGTTCGTTAGGAACATTCCCCCTCATGGCGAATACTAGTATAACGTGAAGAGTCTCTCCCTCCATTGAGAATTTAGATAGAAAATTTCCTGAATCGGAAGTATGAGTGTGATGCGAGAGAAATTTCCGCCTCGATGTGAGCATAACAAGTATATTGTAGTTCGTCGATAAAACTGTGCGAAAACGAGATAGTATACACATATAACATATGTTTGAAGTCGGAAGAATTTGTCATTCATTCGGAAGCATAAATATGGTTCGACAATAATCGAAGATGTGTCCCGGGTATGGTTGTTATCAATATTCTTGGAGTTTTCAGATGTCCAACATGAATAGATGAAGTCATGTACATGGCTCATGGTGGTGTTTAGGTTGATCGAGTCTAACCACCATCACGTGTCACTAGAACTTTGGTATGTCTTACCGTAATATAACCACGTTGATCGAGTGTCGTTATATTACGCTAACTCATACCTCCATTCCCACATCACTCTATAGATTCAAGTTCGTGTAATCGTGAAGTTTAAAATAAACAAAGTGTAACGACGTCTCTAACGTGACTCGTATTGAATCGAAAGAATTAGTGCAATTATAAAGAAGCGTTCCCCGAGGGAAGTGTATAAATGATTGTTCACGTCAATGTGGTTCGAGTCAGACAATAAGGTATTCAGGTATGAAAAGAGTAACGAGTCATGATAACGGGTAGCACGCAACCGTAGTGATAAATAGTGATGACGATACTCATCTAGAGTGGTGGTGGTAACTTTACAACACTTGTGGATAGTAAGCTGAGACGGGGTGGATAAAAACCAAGGATTCAGAATTCCCGAATTAGAGTGACTAACGAAGTCGTGGTCATCCGTACGCGTATAAACCTTGAATTCACGTGTGTTACCAAAAAGTGGCGGAATACGAGTTCGTATGATGAAGGTTGGGTACCATTAAAAAGTTTGCCTAAGAATGATTCAAGTATAATGCACAAGTAGTCAAGTAAGTGCTATCTATAGCAAATGTATGTCAGAATGCAAATGCTAACTATCCGGTTGTAGTCTAGATTCACTAATGCGTCCTAACGACTCTGTTAGACACACTAATGCATCCTAGTTCCCTACAACCAACGCTCTGATACCACTTGTAACGACCCGACCAAAACCGTTATTGACGGCGCCGTTAACTTAGGTCCCGTTGCGTGGTCGTAGTCCCTATATGAGACTCGTTTGACCAAAATTATGTCGCATTCATTTGAAACGTACAAGACTTGCAAAGTTTAGTTTACAAACAATTCGACAACAAGTTTAAGATTACAAAAATTGTAAAGTATAAATGAAATAACTTGCGACATAATATAAGTTGAAAATCACAGTTGCTATAAATAGCGTAAGTATGTATACTTTAAGGTTTAATCCAAAATTGCTATCACTAGCGTATGTATGTATGTATCTTGACTCCAAGCAAATAATCAGAGTGTATGCATGTATGCTTGACCCCAAGCAAGTATGAGTGTACGCGGAAGCATGTATCAAATAGCCAAGTACGAACCTGAGAAACATATAGAAAACTGTCAACGAAAAACGTTGGTGAAATCATAGGTGTTGTAATAAACGTTGTTTTTGAACCACAAGATTTAGTATTCCCATAGTTGATTATCAAAATCGTTTGCATTCCAAAAGTATTGTTCGCGAGCACCCAATTATCAAGACTTAACGTTTCCTTCCATTGAACCCCATCACTATAGTGTTAGAACATACACTGTTTCTCAAAAATATATTTCACCCGTAGACGGTAGCGAACCGTCCGTAGTGAGGGTTTGTCAAACCCGTATGGCCACACAATATAAGTTCTCGCTTACACCCTGCAAGTGTAACTAATGATAATCGAATTGAGGATTTTTGTTCTAACTCGCTGTGGAATGTTTGTTTTATCGTACTTGTGTTCAAAGTATAAAAGTAAGTAGTACAAAATGTAACATAGTATATGTTTCTCAGCCCACAATTTAAAAGTATAAAAAAAGTTGTTGAAAAGGTGGGACTATGATCTCACCTCGAGTGCACGAGTACAAAAGTACTTCACAAAGTAAACGTGTGCATGATAGTTGCTTAGCCTTGACCTAAACAAGTAAGTTATATCAATTAACCGGTTACGACACAAGGTCGGGTGAAATGTGTTCAATTAGTCCTATGGCTCGTTACGACTCGATTTAGTATAGCATGTGAATCACGTTGTCAAGTTTCATACAAAAAAAACAAGTATAAAAGCATGTTAGAATGATTGTATAAAAGTTTGGTTAAGTTTGACTAAAAGTCAAACTTGGTCAAAGTCAACGAAAAAGTCAACACATTCGGGTTCGGTCCCGAACTATTTTTCTGAGGTTTTTATTCATATATAAGCATATTAGAACAAGTTTCATGTGAATCGGAGGTCGATAGCTAGTCAAACATTTCACGTGAAATGGGAAAAAGTGGGCAGAATCTGGCCAGGCCAGATTGCGCGCCGCGCGGGGAAGGGGCGCGCCGCGCCACCCTCTGTGCAGAGAATTCTGGTCAGTTTTCAAAGTATGCACGAACCAAAACACAAACAATCACATTTTATGATCCGCAAACAATTAGAACATGTATTTTATATCATCGGAAAGCTATTTCGACAAGGAATACAACTAACCACATATCATCAATCAAAAACATCATTTACAATAACCGAAAACTCGTCAATTGATCAAGGAAGGTTTATTTTCAAAGTTTCAAGTTCGTAAAACGTATTTTGAGTTCCGGGAATCCAATTCACACATATGATATGCCGTTTTGAAGGTAATGAAGCATACATTACTACTAAACACTAACAATTAACATTCCATGGCATTTAAGCATCCAAAAGTTCATGTCAAAAACTATCAAACCCTAGTCAAACATCACAAAATCATTAATCGGGTTTTTGAAGTTTTCTTAATCAACCTACACATCCAAATGTGGCTAATGATACTAGTAACACAATTAAAACATGCACTTTAACAATCTAACAACATTAACTCATCCAAAATCAAGGATTAAGCACACCCATTTCAAGTTCATGCTAGTTACTCCAAAAACAACAAATCGAGCAAACCAAACATATATTCATGTTAGACTTGAGCCATAGACACTAACTAACACCATTTCAAATCAAAAACACGAATTTAGAGAAATCTAGAGTTTTTAGAAAGTTACCCAAACGAGATGAAGTTGGTATCAAATTGTAGAGGATGAAGAGAGGATTCCAAATATGTAATTTGTTTTGAAGTTTGCTTCCCGATCCGGATTTAGATGATGATTTATTGAATTGGGTGTTTGTGTGTGTTCTTGCTAGAGAGAAAGAGAGAGAGGTGGAGGTGGTTGAATGGTGGTGATTGGGGTGGACTAGTTGACCTAGTCAACTAGTTTGCCCCGTGTCAATTTTAGTCCCTCGAGTTTAGAAGCGGGTGCGGGATTTAACCGATCGAATATTTTTAAAACGCTCGAGTACACGGGTGATGTCAAAATTGAATAGCGGAAATATTATGAACGTTAGTCAACGGAAACTGGGAATTTAAATAGCGAAAGATATTATAAAAAAAAAAGACGGTGTTAAAAATAAATTTAACGGAAAAACGCGGGATGTTACAACCCATATAGTATCATTGCCACTAGAAGTCTTGGGCAATTTTGTAATAAAGTCCATAGCGATACATTCCCACTTCCACTACGGAATATCGGGTTATGTCAACAGACCAGAAAACTTTTGATGTTCAGCCTTGACTTTCAAACAAGTGAGACACTTACTAACATAAGTAGCAATGTCGGCTTTCATATTAGGCCACCAGTAGAATTCCTTCACATCGTGGTACATCTTACTGGAACCCAGATGAATAGAATACCTAGTCTTATGCGCTTCATCCAAGACTAATTCACGGAGATTACCGAAGCGAGGAACCCAAATTCTGTTGCCAAAGTACCGTGTACCATTAGCTTTCACTTGGAGTTGGTTCTCGAAACCGATAGGTCCTTCACCTTCGATAAGTGTTGGCTTAATAGCTTCCAGTTGAGCTTCGCAGATTCGTGATATAAGATTTGATTTGATTTTCAGGTTTAAGGCACGAACACGTTTAACATCGTCTTTTCGACTAAGGGCATCGGCAACTACGTTTGCCTTGCCAGGATGATATTTCATCTTACAGTCATAATCGTTCAATAACTCGAGCCATCAGCTTTGCCTCATATTCAGCTGTTTTTGATCAAAGATGTGTCGAAGACTTTTATGGTCAGTGTACACCGTAAACTGGGTACCATATAGATAATGTCTCCATATCATTAATGCAAATACTACATCACCTAACTCAAGGTCGTGTGTGGTATAGTTCTCCTCGTGTTTCTTCAACTGTCTAGATGCGTAGGCAATAACCTTTTCACGTTGCATTAAAATACAACCAAAGCCTTGCTTTGAGGCATCGCAGTAAACAACAAAATTGTCAGTACCTTCAGGTAAAGATAGAATCGGGACTGTGGTCAACTTCTCTTTCAGAATCTTGAAAACAGATTCCTGTTCTTCGGAACACTCAAACTTCTTCCCTTTTTGACTTAGCTTCGTAAGAGGTTTGGCAAGAAGGGAAAAATCCTTTATGAATCTCCGATAATAACCGGCAAGTCACAAAAATTGACGAATATGCTTCGCAGTCTTTGGTATCTCCCAGTTCTGGATAGCGGTAATCTTAGCTGGATCGACATGTATTCCATTACTATCAACAACGTGTCCGAGGAATTGTACGGTTTTGAGCCAAAACTCGCACTTTGAAAACTTAGCGTAGAGTTTTTCCTTTCGTAAGAGTTCAAGAATCACGCGCAGATGTTGCTCATGTTCCTTCTCACTCTTGGAGTAGATCAAAATGTCATCAATGAAAACAATGACGAATTTATCGAGATAAGGTTTGCAGACACGGTTCATGATATCCATGAAAACGGCAGGAGCATTGGTCAAACTAAAAGGCATGACACAGAATTCATAGTGCCCATAACGAGTGCGAAAAGCAGTCTTAGGAATATCGAATTCCTTGACTCTAAGTTGGTGATATCCGGACCTCAAATCAATCTTTGAATAAACACTTGACCCTTGAAGTTGGTCGAATAGATCATCAATACATGGCAACGGATAACGGTTCTTGATAGTAAGATTATTAAGTTCTCGGTAATCAATGCACATCCTTAACGTATCATCCTTCTTTTTAACAAATAGAATAGGAGCTCCCCATGGGGATGATCTTGGATGAATGAAACCTTTATCCAGTAGTTCTTGTAGCTGGTTGGAAAGTTCCTTCATTTCGGAAGGTGCTAAACGGTATGGTGCTTTAACAATAGGAGCAGCACCCGGAGCTAAATCAATTTGAAATTCAACTTGTCAAGGAGGTGGAAGACCAGGAAGATCTTCGGGAAATACATCGGGATAGTCTCTAACCACTGGTACATCTTCAATACGCTTATCTTTCGATTCGATCAGCTTAACGTGGGCTAGAATGGCTGGATAACCTTTCATAAGGTATTTGCGGGTTTTGATACAGGAGATGATATTGAGATTGGAACCACTCTTTTCACCTTGGATGATGAGAGTATCTCCATTCTCTAATGGAACATTAACAGTTTTATCGTAACACATGATAGCAGCATGTAATGGACGTAACCAATCCATACCAACTACGACGTCAAAACTTCCGAGTTCGACCGGCAAAAGGTCTATCTTAAATTCCTTATCGGCTAAGATTAGATTGCAGTTTTTATATATTTTATCGACTTGCATGACTTTTCCATTAGCCACTTCTACTAATCGTTTAGTTTCTAAGGGTTGAGGCTTTTTAGTAAATAGGGTACAAAAATTACTAGACACGTAACTTCTATCGGCACCAGTATCGAACAAAATAGTTGCATAACAATTATTGACAAGATACGTACCCGTGATAACTTCATCTTCATCTCGGGCTTCAGAAGCAGTAATAACAAACGCACGACCCTTCGCAGCAGTAGCATTAGCTCCAGTAGCGGGATTATCCTTCTTCTTAGGACAATTTGGACTAATGTGTCCCTTCTCTCCACAAGTATAGCATGTAGGAGGAGCTTTGGCTGGAACAATATCCTTATCCTTCGGAGGAGTCTTACACGTCTTAGCAATGTGTCCCACTTTCTTACACAATGCACAAACCGCAGTACACTTTCCCGAGTGATGCCTCTCACAACGAATACAAAAAGGATAAGTACCCTTATAATTTGACCTTGTACCATCCGTTGGCTTCTTATTATCATTCTGAGCCGAACCTTGAGATGGCTCAAACTTCCTCTTACCATCATTACCCTTGGTTTCAACTTGCTTATTGGCCGTCGCCCTTCTTCTCTTGGCCAACATGAGATTTTGTGCCATGAGAATCACAGCATCCAAAGTAACCTTCTCAGCAGCAATAACATTCCCTTGAACATCCTTGAGAAGACCTTCAATATACCGTTCAATTCTTCTAGCTTCAGTAGGAAATATTTCAGGACATAGAGTAGAAAGCTTCAGATAACGATTGGTATATTTCTCAATGTCAGTACCCTTGACCTTGATTTCCCAGAACTCAGCATCAAGTTTTTGAACTTGACTTCGAGGACAGAATTTGTTAACCATCATGCTTTTGAGTTCGTCCCATGGAATTGCATTAGCATTATCAATTCCTACGGACTTGGCATGAGCAGTCCACCAAGTTAAAGCATTGCCACCCAATGAGCTAGTGGCATACTTTACTCGATCGTTATCACCACAGTTGCAAATACGGAAAATAGATTCCATCTTCTCGAACCAACGGACTAGTTCGACAGCTTCTTCAGTCCCCTTAAATGCAGGAGGATGACAGTTTGAAAAATCCTTGTAGGAACAAGGTTTCGGTTGTGGATTAGCATGGTTAGCTTGGGCGTTGCCTTGGGCGGCAGCGAGTAACTGTTGGAATTGCTAAGTAGTTAACACAACATTGTTAACGGTAGGTGCAGCTGAACGAACCATGATGTCACTAGATAAAAGTGAACCTAAGTCGGATAAGTTAACAAATTTGAGCAATTACAAGTAGGAATAAGATAAAGTATTAATATCACATGATATAAATAAAACACTTTATTTTATTAAGGAACTAGGCATTAAATAAGCCTTTTAATATATGATTCGGAAATAGAAATAGTTTTAAGGCATAGCCTTTACATAGATGGAAAATAGAAAGATAACTAAAGAATATTAAGATTCATATTCCTTCTTCTCGTCTTCAACCTTCTTCATAAACTTCTCAACTTTCTCATTCTTCGCCTTTTGTTTCTCATGCAGGAACTCGAGATTATCATAAAGGTTAGAAACTTCATTGTTGATTACATGGTACTTGTGGTCCCTTATAGAAAGTTGATTATTCACGCGATTTTCCTCCATCTTCAATCTAAGGTCAACATCTTCTCTTAGGTAGGAGAGAGATTGCTTCCCCTATCGGGTATTTCTATCACCTTCATACTTCACCAACTTTATCTCTTTCTTTAGTTCAGCATTTTCCTCCATGAGCTTCTTGATTGCTAGGTCTTTTTCCTTCATTTGAACATCGATCCTTACAATATGGCGAATTAGGTCATCGGTAGTTTTTCGCAGATTCATGAGCTCGTACTGAAATGTCCCGTTCTTATTGATTAAAAACGTTCCATATTAATTGATTTCGTTGCGAGGTTTTGACCTCTATATGAGACGTTTTTCAAAGACTGCATTCATTTTTAAAACAAACCATAACCTTTATTTCATAGATAAAGGTTTTAAAAAACTTTACGTAGATTATCAAATAATGATAATCTAAAATATCCTGTTTACACACGACCATTACATAATGGTTTACAATACAAATATGTTACAACAAAATAAGTTTCTTGAATGCAGTTTTTACACAATATCATACAAGCATGGACTCCAAATCTCGTCCTTATTTAAGTATGCGACAGCGGAAGCTCTTAATAATCACCTGAGAATAAACATGCTTAAAACGTCAACAAAAATGTTGGTGAGTTATAGGTTTAACCTATATATATCAAATCGTAACAATAGACCACAAGATTTCATATTTCAATACACATCCCATACATAGAGATAAAAATCATTCATATGGTGAACACCTGGTAACCGACATTAACAAGATGCATATATAAGAATATCCCCATCATTCCGGGACACCCTTCGGATATGATATAAATTTCGAAGTACTAAAGCATCCGGTACTTTGGATGGGGTTTGTTAGGCCCAATAGATCTATCTTTAGGATTCGCGTCAATTAGGGTGTCTGTTCCCTAATTCTTAGATTACCAGACTTAATAAAAAGGGGCATATTCAATTTCGATAATTCAACCATAGAATGTAGTTTCACGTACTTGTGTCTATTTTGTAAATCATTTATAAAACCTGCATGTATTCTCATCCCAAAAATATTAGATTTTAAAAGTGGGACTATAACTCACTTTTACAGATTTTTACTTCGTCAGGAAGTAAGACTTGGCCACTGGTTGATTCACGAACCTATAACAATATATACATATATATCAAAGTATGTTCAAAATATATTTACAACACTTTTAATATATTTTGATGTTTTAAGTTTATTAAGTCAGCTGTCCTCGTTAGTAACCTACAACTAGTTGTCCACAGTTAGATATACAGAAATAAATCGATAAATATTATCTTGAATCAATCCACGACCCAGTGTATACGTATCTCAGTATTGATCACAACTCAAACTATACATATTTTGGAATCAACCTCAACCCTGTATAGCTAACTCCAACATTCACATATAGAGTGTCTATGGTTGTTCCGAAATATATATAGATGTGTCGACATGATAGGTCGAAACATTGTATACTTGTCTATGGTATCTCAAGATTACATAATATACAATACAAGTTGATTAAGTTATGGTTGGAATAGATTTGTTACCAATTTTCACGTAGCTAAAATGAGAAAAATTATCCAATCTTGTTTTACCCATAACTTCTTCATTTTAAATCCGTTTTGAGTGAATCAAATTGCTATGATTTCATATTGAACTCTATTTTATGAATCTAAACAGAAAAGTATAGGTTTATAGACGGAAAAATAAGTTACAAGTCATTTTTGTAAAGGTAGTCATTTCAGTCGAAAGAACGACGTCTAGATGACCATTTTAGAAAACATACTTCCACTTTGAGTTTAACCATAATTTTTGGATATAGTTTCATGTTCATAATAAAAATCATTTTCTCAGAATAACAACTTTTAAATCAAAGTTTATCATAGTTTTTAATTAACTAACCCAAAACAGCCCGCGGTGTTACTACGACGGCGTAAATCCGGTTTTACGGTGTTTTTCGTGTTTCCAGGTTTTAAATCATTAAGTTAGCATATAATATAGATATAGAACATGTGTTTAGTTGATTTTAAAAGTCAAGTTAGAAGGATTAACTTTTATTTGCGAACAAGTTTAGAATTAACTAAACTATGTTCTAGTGATTACAAGTTTAAACCTTCGAATAAGATAGCTTTATATGTATGAATCGAATGATGTTATGAACATCATTACTACCTTAAGTTCCTTGGATAAACCTACTGGAAAAGAGAAAAATAGATCTAGCTTCAATGGATCCTTGGATGGCTCGAAGTTCTTGAAGCAAAATCATGACACAAAAACAAGTTCAAGTAACATCATCACTTGAAATAAGATTGTTATAGTTATAGAAATTGAACCAAAGTTTGAATATGATTATTACCTTGTATTAGAATGATAACCTACTATAAGAAACAAAGATTTCTTGAGGTTGGATGATCACCTTACAAGATTGGAAGTGAGCTAGCAAACTTGAAAGTATTCTTGATTTTTATGAAACTAGAACTTTTGGAATTTATGAAGAACACTTAGAACTTGAAGATAGAACTTGAGAGAGATCAATTAGATGAAGAAAATTGAAGAATGAAAGTGTTTGTAGATGTTTTTGTTCGTTGGTGTATGGATTAGATATAAAGGATATGTAATTTTGTTTTCATGTAAATAAGTCATGAATGATTACTCATATTTTTGTAATTTTATGAGATATTTCATGCTAGTTGCCAAATGATGGTTCCCACATGTGTTAGGTGACTCACATGGGCTGCTAAGAGCTGATCATTGGAGTGTATATACCAATAGTACATACATCTAAAAGCTGTGTATTGTACGAGTACGAATACGGGTGCATACGAGTAGAATTGTTGATGAAACTGAACGAGGATGTAATTGTAAGCATTTTTGTTAAGTAGAAGTATTTTGATAAGTGTATTGAAGTCTTTCAAAAGTGTATAAATACATATTAAAACACTACATGTATATACATTTTAACTGAGTCGTTAAGTCATCGTTAGTCGTTACATGTAAGTGTTGTTTTGAAACTTTTAGGTTAACGATCTTGTTAAATGTTGTTAACCCAATGTTTATAATATCAAATGAGATTTTAAATTATTATATTATCATGATATTATCATGTATGAATATCTCTTAATATGATATATATACATTAAATGTCTTTACAACGATAATCGTTACATATATGTCTCGTTTAAAAATCATTAAGTTAGTAGTCTTGTTTTTACATATGTAGTTCATTGTTAATATACTTAATGATATGTTTACTTATCATAGTATCATGTTAACTATATATATATCCATATATATGTCATCATATAGTTTTTACAAGTTTTAACATTCGTGAATCACCGGTCAACTTGGGTGGTCAATTGTCTATATGAAACATATTTCAATTAATCAAGTCTTAACAAGTTTGATTGCTTAACATGTTGGAAACATTTAATCATGTAAATATCAATCTCAATTAATATATATAAACATGGAAAAGTTCGGGTCACTACAGTACCTACCCGTTAAATAAATTTCGTCCCGAAATTTTAAGCTGTTGAAGGTGTTGACGAATTTTCTGGAAATAGATGCGGGTATTTCTTCTTCATCTGATCTTCACTCTCCCAGGTGAACTCGGGTCCTCTACGAGCATTCCATCGAACCTTAACAATTGGTATCTTGTTTTGCTTAAGTCTTTTAACCTCACGATCCATTATTTCGACGGGTTCTTCGATGAATTGAAGTTTTTCGTTGATTTGGATTTCATCTAACGGAATAGTGAGATCTTCTTTAGCAAAACATTTCTTCAAATTCGAGACGTGGAAAGTGTTATGTACAGCCGCGAGTTGTTGAGGTAACTCAAGTCGGTAAGCTACTGGTCCGACACGATCAATAATCTTGAATGGTCCAATATACCTTGGATTTAATTTCCCTCGTTTACCAAATCGAACAACGCCTTTCCAAGGTGCAACTTTAAGCATGACAATCTCTCCAATTTCAAATTCTATATCTTTTCTTTTAATGTCAGCGTAGCTCTTTTGTCGACTTTGGGCGGTTTTCAACCGTTGTTGAATTTGGATGATCTTCTCGGTAGTTTCTTGTATAATCTCCGGACCCGTAATCTGTCTATCCCCCACTTCACTCCAACAAATCGGAGACCTGCACTTTCTACCATAAAGTGCTTCAAACGGCGCCATCTCAATGCTTGAATGGTAGCTGTTGTTGTAGGAAAATTCTGCTAACGGTACATGTCGATCCCAACTGTTTCCGAAATCAATAACACATGCTCGTAGCATGTCTTCAAGCGTTTGTATAGTCCTTTCGCTCTGCCCATCAGTTTGTGGATGATAGGCAGTACTCATGTCTAGACGAGTTCCTAATGCTTGCTGTAATGTCTGCCAGAATCTTGAAATAAATCTGCCATCCCTATCAGAGATAATAGAGATTGGTATTCCATGTCTGGAGACGACTTCCTTCAAATACAGTCGTGCTAACTTCTCCATCTTGTCATCTTCTCTTATTGGTAGGAAGTGTGCGGATTTGGTGAGATGATCAACTATTACCCAAATAGTATCAAAACCACTTGCAGTCCTTGGCAATTTAGTGATGAAATCCATGGTAATGTTTTCCCATTTCCATTCCGGGATTTCGGGTTGTTGAAGTAGACCTGATGGTTTCTGATGCTCAGCTTTGACCTTAGAACACGTCAAACATTCTCCTACGTATTTAGCAACATCGGCTTTCATACCCGGCCACCAAAAATGTTTCTTGAGATCCTTGTACATCTTCCCCGTTCCAGGATGTATTGAGTATCTGGTTTTATGAGCTTCTCTAAGTACCATTTCTCTCATATCTCCAAATTTTGGTACCCAAATCCTTTCAGCCCTATACCGGGTTCCGTCTTCCCGAATATTAAGATGCTTCTCCGATCCTTTGGGTATTTCATCCTTTAAATTTCCCTCTTTTAAAACTCCTTGTTGTGCCTCCTTTATTTGAGTAGTAATGTTATTATGAATCATTATATTCATAGATTTTACTCGAATGGGTTGTCTGTCCTTCCTGCTCAAGGCATCGGCTACCACATTTGCCTTCCCCGGGTGGTAACGAATCTCAAAGTCGTAATCATTCAATAATTCAATCCACCTACGCTGCCTCATATTCAGTTGTTTCTGATTAAATATGTGTTGAAGACTTTTGTGGTCGGTATATATAATACTTTTGACCCCATATAAGTAGTGCCTCCAAGTCTTTAATGCAAAAACAACCGCGCCTAATTCCAAATCATGCGTCGTATAATTTTGTTCGTGAATCTTCAATTGTCTAGACGCATAAGCAATCACCTTCGTTCGTTGCATTAATACACAACCGAGACCTTTCTTTGATGCGTCACAATAAATCACAAAATCATCATTCCCTTCAGGCAATGACAATATAGGTGCCGTAGTTAGCTTTTTCTTCAATAACTGAAATGCTTTCTCTTGTTCATCATTCCATTCAAATTTCTTCCCTTTATACGTTAATGCAGTCAAGGGTTTTGCTATTCTGGAAAAGTCTTGGATGAACCTTCTGTAGTAACCAGCTAGTCCTAAAAACTGGCGTATGTGTTTCGGATTTTTCGGGGTTTCCCACTTTTCAACAGTTTCTATCTTTGCCGGATCCACCTTAATACCTTCTTTGTTCACTATGTGACCGAGGAATTGAACTTCTTCCAACCAAAATGCACACTTTGAAAACTTAGCGTACAATTCTTCCTTCCTCAATACTTCTAACACCTTTCTCAAATGTTCACCGTGTTCTTGGTCATTCTTTGAGTAAATAAGTATGTCATCAATGAAAACAATGACAAACTTGTCAAGGTATGGTCCACACACTCGGTTCATAAGGTCCATGAACACAGCTGGTGCATTAGTTAAACCAAACGGCATGACCATAAACTCGTAATGACCGTAACGTGTTCTGAAAGCAGTCTTTGGAATATCATCTTCTTTCACCCGCATTTGATGATACCCGGAACGTAAGTCAATCTTTGAATAAACAGACGAGCCTTGTAGTTGATCAAATAAGTCATCGATTCTCGGTAGTGGGTAGCGGTTCTTGATGGTAAGTTTGTTCAACTCTCGGTAGTCGATACACAACCTGAATGTACCATCTTTCTTCTTGACAAACAAAACAGGAGCTCCCCACGGTGATGTGCTTGGTCGAATGAAACCACGCTCTAAAAGTTCTTGTAATTGGCTTTGCAGTTCTTTCATCTCGCTGGGTGCGAGTCTGTAAGGAGCACGAGCTATTGGTGCTGCTCCTGGTACAAGATCTATTTGAAATTCAACAGATCGATGTGGGGGTAATCCCGGTAATTCTTTCGGAAATACATCGGGAAATTCTTTTGCAATGGGAACATCATTGATGCTCTTTTCTTCAGTTTGTACTTTCTCGACGTGTGCTAGAACAGCATAGCAACCTTTTCTTATTAGTTTTTGTGCCTTCAAATTACTAATAAGATGTAGCTTCGTGTTGCCCTTTTCTCCGTACACCATTAAGGGTTTTCCTTTTTCTCGTATAATGCAAATTGCATTTTTGTAACAAACGATCTCTGCTTTCACTTCTTTCAACCAGTCCATACCGATTATCACATCAAAACTCCCTAACTCTACTGGTATCAAATCAATCTTAAATGTTTCGCTAACCAGTTTAATTTCTCGATTCTGACATATATTATCTGCTGAAATTAATTTACCATTTGCTAATTCGAGTAAAAATTTACTATCCAAAGGCGTCAATGGACAACTTAATTTAGCACAAAAATCTCTACTCATATAGCTTCTATCCGCACCCGAATCAAATAAAACGTAAGCAGATTTATTGTCAATAAGAAACGTACCTGTAACAAGCTCCGGGTCTTCCTGTGCCTCTGCCGCATTAATATTGAAAACTCTTCCACGACCTTGTCCATTCGTGTTCTCCTGGTTCGGGCAATTTCTAATATTGTGGCCCGGTTTTCCACATTTATAACAAACTACATTGGCATAACTTGCTCCGACACTACTTGCTCCGCCATTACTCGTTCCGACACCATTTGTTCCTTTCGTTTTATTAACCCCTGGTCCGTAGACCTCACACTTCACCGCGCTATGACCATTTCTTTTACACTTGTTGCAAAATTTGGTGCAGAACCCCGAGTGATTCTTTTCACACCTTTGGCATAGCTGCTTCTGATTGTTGTTGTTGTTACGGTTATTATTGTTGTTGGGATGATTGTTGTAGTTGCTGTTGTTGTTGTTGTTGTTGTTGTTGTTGTTGTTGTTGTTGGGCCGTTTGTTGTAGTTGCGATTGATGTTGCGATTGTTGGGATAATTGTTGCGATTATTGTTGTAATTGTTGTTGTTGTTGTATTGGTGATTCTTATCACCGTTTTCCTCCCACTTTCTTTTGACTTGCTTCACATTGGCCTCTTCAGCAGTCTGTTCTTTAATTCTTTCTTCAATCTGGTTCACTAGTTTGTGAGCCATTCTACATGCCTGTTGTATGGAGGCGGGCTCGTGTGAACTTATATCTTCTTGGATTCTTTCCGGTAATCCTTTCACAAACGCGTCGATCTTCTCTTCCTCATCTTCGAATGCTCCCGGACACAATAGGCACAATTCTGTGAATCGTCTTTCGTACGTGGTAATATCAAATCCTTGGGTTCGTAACCCTCTAAGTTCTGTCTTGAGCTTATTGACCTCGGTTCTGGGACGGTACTTCTCGTTTATCAAGTGCTTGAATGCTGACCACGGTAGTGCGTAAGCATCATCTTGTCCCACTTGCTCTAGATAGGTATTCCACCATGTTAACGCAGAACCTGTGAAGGTATGCGTAGCGTACTTCACTTTGTCTTCTTCAGTACACTTACTTATGGCAAACACCGATTCGACCTTCTCAGTCCACCGTTTCAATCCGATCGGTCCTTCGGTTCCATCAAATTCCAAAGGTTTGCACGCAGTGAATTCTTTGTAGGTGCATCCTACACGATTTCCTGTACTGCTAGATCCAAGGTTATTGTTGGTATGTAGCGCAGCCTGTACTGCGGCTATGTTTGAAGCTAGAAAAGTACGGAATTCCTCTTCATTCATATTCACGGTGTGTCGAGTAGTCGGTGCCATTTCCTTCAAAATAGTCAAATGGAACAAGTTAATCATACAGAATATTAAGAGTAGTTAATAGTATTTCGTAGCATAATATGAACTCATTTATAAAAGCTTTTTCTTCATATTAGCGTTTTATAAGTTTAAATTCGGGTAGTACCTACCCGTTAAGTTCATACTTAGTAGCTAATATACAATTCAACTACTACAATTCTATATGAAAAACTGATTATAATAATATTTCGCGTTCAAACTTTTATACAATATTTTACAAACTTACAATACCGCTTATTTTACATAAAGCATGAAATATAGCACATAATAACTTTGATACAAGATAGTTGTGAAGATAATTCTAGCTAGTACACAAGTCGTTCAGCAAAGGCAATAAAAACACGTAATTCATACGTCCAGAAACAAGTCATGCATTCTGGTTTTACTAGGACTACTTCCCATCCTTGGTCTTGTGGAACATAACAGTTATGGCCATTGATAAGACAGCGTGTTGTAACGTCGTCAAAGGGACGAGGGTTACGTAATATCCAACAGTCCCGTAATAATCTAAAAACCTCATTTCTTACCCTAATTACCGACTCCGTCACTTGCGGAAACGTTTTGTTTAATAGTTGTAGCCCGATGTTCTTGTTCTCACTTTGGTGAGAAGCGAACATTACTAATCCGTAAGCATAACATGCTTCTTTATGTTGCATGTTAGCCGCTTTTTCTAAATCACGAAGTCCAATATTCGGATATATTGAGTCAAAATAATTTCTTAACCCGTTGCGTAAAATAGCATTTGGGTTCCCCGCAATATATGCGTCAAAGTAAACACATCGTAACTTATGGGTTTCCCAATGTGATATCCTCCATCTTTCAAACGAAAGTCTCTTATAAACCAAGACATTCTTGGAACGTTCTTCGAATGTCTTACAAACTGATCTCGCCTTAAATAGTTGTGCCGAGGAATTCTGGCCGACTCTAGACAAGATTTCATCAATCATGTCTCCGGGTAGGTCTCTTAAAATATTGGGTTGTCTATCCATTTTGTGTTTTTAAACTGAAAAATAGACAAGAGTTAGATTCATAAAAAAAAATACTTATTAATACAAGCAATTTTTACATATATCATAAAGCATAAGCACACTATATTACATATATTACACCACACGAATACAACTATCTTATTCCGACTCGCTTGTTTCTTCTTCTTCGGTTTTGGATTGTTTTGCCAAGTTTCTAGGGATATATGATGTTCCCCTAATACGAGCCGTCGTTGTCCACATTGGTTTAGAAAAACCTGGTGGTTTAGAGGTTCCCGGGTCATTGTTACAACTTAAGGACTTCGGGGGTTGACGATACATATAAAGTTCATCGGGGTTGGAATTAGATTTCTTTATTTTTATGCCCTTTCCCTTATTATTTTCTTTTGCCTTTTTAAATTCAGTTGGGGTAATTTCTATAACATCATCGGAATTCTCGTCGGAATCCGATTCATCGGAGAATTGGTAATCCTCCCAATATTTTGCTTCCTTGGCGGAAACACCATTGACCATAATTAACCTTGGTTGGTTGGTTGAGGATTTTCTTTTACTTAACCGTTTTATTATTTCCCCCACCGGTTCTATTTCTTCATCCGGTTCCGATTCTTCTTCCGGTTCCGACTCTTCTTCCGGTTCCTCTTCGGGAACTTGTGAATCAGTCCACGAATCATTCCAATTTACATTTGACTCTTCATTATTATTAGGTGAGTCAATGGGACTTGTTCTAGAGGTAGACATCTATCACATAATATCAAACGCGTTAAGAGATTAATATATCACATAATATTCACATGTTAAAAATATATAGTTTCCAACAAAATTTGTTAAGCAATCATTTTTCAAGTAAACACGGTCGAAGTCCAGACTCACTAATGCATCCTAACAAACTAGATAAGACACACTAATGCAAAATTCTGGTTCTCTAAGACCAACGCTCGGATACCAACTGAAATGTCCCGTTCTTATTGATTAAAAACGTTCCATATTAATTGATTTCGTTGCGAGGTTTTGACCTCTATATGAGACGTTTTTCAAAGACTGCATTCATTTTTAAAACAAACCATAACCTTTATTTCATAGATAAAGGTTTTAAAAAACTTTACGTAGATTATCAAATAATGATAATCTAAAATATCCTGTTTACACACGACCATTACATAATGGTTTACAATACAAATATGTTACAACAAAATAAGTTTCTTGAATGCAGTTTTTACACAATATCATACAAGCATGGACTCCAAATCTCGTTCTTATTTAAGTATGCGATAGCGGAAGCTCTTAATAATCACCTGAGAATAAACATGCTTAAAACGTCAACAAAAATGTTGGTGAGTTATAGGTTTAACCTATATATATCAAATCGTAACAATAGACCACAAGATTTCATATTTCAATACACATCCCATACATAGAGATAAAAATCATTCATATGGTGAACACCTGGTAACCGACATTAACAAGATGCATATATAAGAATATCCCCATCATTCCGGGACACCCTTCGGATATGATATAAATTTCGAAGTACTAAAGCATCCGGTACTTTGGATGGGGTTTGTTAGGCCCAATAGATCTATCTTTAGGATTCGCGTCAATTAGGGTGTCTGTTCCCTAATTCTTAGATTACCAGACTTAATAAAAAGAGGCATATTCAATTTCGATAATTCAACCATAGAATGTAGTTTCACGTACTTGTGTCTATTTTGTAAATCATTTATAAAACCTGCATGTATTCTCATCCCAAAAATATTAGATTTTAAAAGTGGGACTATAACTCACTTTCACAGATTTTTACTTCGTCGGGAAGTAAGACTTGGCCACTGGTTGATTCACGAACCTATAACAATATATACATATATATCAAAGTATGTTCAAAATATATTTACAACACTTTTAATATATTTTGATGTTTTAAGTTTATTAAGTCAGCTGTCCTCGTTAGTAACCTACAACTAGTTGTCCACAGTTAGATATACAGAAATAAATCGATAAATATTATCTTGAATCAATCCACGACCCAGTGTATACGTATCTCAGTATTGATCACAACTCAAACTATACATATTTTGGAATCAACCTCAACCCTGTATAGCTAACTCCAACATTCACATATAGAGTGTCTATGGTTGTTCCGAAATATATATAGATGTGTCGACATGATAGGTCGAAACATTGTATACGTGTCTATGGTATCTCAAGATTACATAATATACAATACAAGTTGATTAAGTTATGGTTGGAATAGATTTGTTACCAATTTTCACGTAGCTAAAATGAGAAAAATTATCCAATCTTGTTTTACCCATAACTTCTTCATTTTAAATCCGTTTTGAGTGAATCAAATTGCTATGATTTCATATTGAACTCTATTTTATGAATCTAAACAGAAAAGTATAGGTTTATAGACGGAAAAATAAGTTACAAGTCATTTTTGTAAAGGTAGTCATTTCAGTCGAAAGAACGACGTCTAGATGACCATTTTAGAAAACATACTTCCAGTTTGAGTTTAACCATAATTTTTGGATATAGTTTCATGTTCATAATAAAAATTATTTTCTCAGAATAACAACTTTTAAATCAAAGTTTATCATAGTTTTTAATTAACTAACCCAAAACAGCCCGCGGTGTTACTACGACGGCGTAAATCCGGTTTTACGGTGTTTTTCGTGTTTCTAGGTTTTAAATCATTAAGTTAGCATATAATATAGATATAGAACATGTGTTTAGTTGATTTTAAAAGTCAATTTAGAAGGATTAACTTTTGTTTGCGAACAAGTTTAGAATTAACTAAACTATGTTCTAGTGATTACAAGTTTAAACCTTCGAATAAGATAGCTTTATATGTATGAATTGAATGATGTTATGAACATCATTACTACCTTAAGTTCCTTGGATAAACCTACTGGAAAAGAGAAAAATGGATCTAGCTTCAATGGATCCTTGGATGGCTCGAAGTTCTTGAAGCAAAATCATGACACGAAAACAAGTTCAAGTAAGATCATCACTTGAAATAAGATTGTTATAGTTATAGAAATTGAACCAAAGTTTGAATATGATTATTACCTTGTATTAGAATGATAACCTACTGTAAGAAACAAAGATTTCTTGAGGTTGGATGATCACCTTACAAGATTGGAAGTGAGCTAGCAAACTTGAAAGTATTCTTGATTTTTATGAAACTAGAACTTTTGGAATTTATGAAGAACACTTAGAACTTGAAGATAGAACTTGAGAGAGATCAATTAGATGAAGAAAATTGAAGAATGAAAGTGTTTGTAGGTGTTTTTGGTCGTTGGTGTATGGATTAGATATAAAGGATATGTAATTTTGTTTTCATGTAAATAAGTCATGAATGATTACTCATATTTTTGTAATTTTATGAGATATTTCATGCTAGTTGCCAAATGATGGTTCCCACATGTGTTAGGTGACTCACATGGGCTGCTAAGAGCTGATCATTGGAGTGTATATACCAATAGTACATACATCTAAAAGCTGTGTATTGTACGAGTACGAATACGGGTGCATACGAGTAGAATTATTGATGAAACTGAACGAGGATGTAATTGTAAGCATTTTTGTTAAGTAGAAGTATTTTGATAAGTGTATTGAAGTCTTTCAAAAGTGTATAAATACATATTAAAACACTACATGTATATACATTTTAACTGAGTCGTTAAGTCATCGTTAGTCGTTACATGTAAGTGTTGTTTTGAAACTTTTAGGTTAACGATCTTGTTAAATGTTGTTAACCCAATGTTTATAATATCAAATGAGATTTTAAATTATTATATTATCATGATATTATCATGTATGAATATCTCTTAATATGATATATATACATTAAATGTCTTTACAACGATAATCGTTACATATATGTCTCGTTTAAAAATCATTAAGTTAGTAGTCTTGTTTTTACATATGTAGTTCATTGTTAATATACTTAATGATATGTTTACTTATCATAGTATCATGTTAACTATATATATATCCATATATATGTCATCATATAGTTTTTACAAGTTTTAACGTTCGTGAATCACCGGTCAACTTGGGTGGTCAATTGTCTATATGAAACATATTTCAATTAATCAAGTCTTAACAAGTTTGATTGCTTAACATGTTGGAAACATTTAATCATGTAAATATAAATCTCAATTAATATATATAAACATGGAAAAGTTCGGGTCACTACACGTACTTGGCATCAACTTCATCGTAGGAAGGAGATCGGGATCTTTTCTTTGACGGCCCAGTTTCTTCAAGGCATTTCCTCTTGTCTTTATTCCTCGGGGTTGGATAGTATTCAGGAAACCCATGTAACTTTAGAGTAGTATTTGGGCTATAATTTGGTGAAGGAGGACCACCAAAGCCATAAGGTGGACTTTGGACTGGTCTTTCTGTGGAAGACCTTTCAGTATCTTTTTCGGTTGGCTTGAAAAGATTCATTTTGGTCGTTTGATGATAATTAGACAACCTAACATTAGGAAGGATATTTTGATTAGAATCTTTAAGTCAAGTTTATTAAAGCATAATCGTTAAGATTATGGGGCAATCCTAAGTGCTTTAATTCTAAGGCAGGAAAGGTTATAGTTTCCTAGATTGCTAAGGTACCCTAGCTAACAAGTAAGGCACACATAAAAATGCAATCCTGGTTCTCTATAACAGCCTGGTTATGCTCTGATACCAATCTGTAACGTCCTCCCAATAGGGTCCGGAAGGAACGTCACTAATATCAAAACATACCAACATATTATAATAAACGAGAACAATACTAAATGATGAATTTAACTTTAATGAGTACGCAGCGGAAAATGAAATGTCGTTACAATGACAGGAATAACAATAACATAAATGTTCACATGCAGAAGTAATAAATGCGATATCTCTTGATCCTATGTCCAAGTAGCATCACATAAGCAGTAAGTATAAGAGCTTGAATCAAACAGCACCTGAGACAAAACATGCTAAAGTGTCAACCAAAAAGGTTGAGTGAAGTTCATAGGTTTAACAAAAAGGTTATCGTTGTTTTAGACCACAAGATTTAGTTTGTAAAGTTGATCTCCCGCAGGATCAAAAAGTTATGCCAATGCGTGATATTTAGACTAAACGTTCAAGTTTGCCCCATGACAAGTTGTGTCTGTCCTTGTCGGTTTAATTTCATTATTAAGTAATACAAAGACTTAGTCAAATGTATCGGGGACGTTACTCCCGATAGGCCTACCCCTAATAATTAAGCATGCAGCAGTAATTAAAAATATCACTGTAGGGACTTAGTCGGACATAGCCGGGTATAGCATAGTTTAACAGTTTGGTACTTGTGTCTAAATTGTAAAAAGTAAAAATAGCATGTGTCTCACCCCAAGTAAAGTAAGTAAGTTTGCTAGCAATAAAGAGGGGCTATGAATTCACCTTAGTAAAGTAGAGAGAGAGTTATTCCTCGGAATAAAGAGTTGAACGAGTGAGCAGGAAAGTCAACCTATTGACATTTAAGAGTAGTTAAGTGTTTTGCCCATGTTTAAGTTTAAGTATGTGTTTAAGTATAGTTTGTTTTACTAAGTTTCTATTCCTAGTAAGTTACTATTTTTATAAAGTTTTCATTTTTAGAAAGTTTCTTATTTTACGAAGTTTCTATGACTAGAGAGTTTCTACTTTTATGAGTGTTTTCCATTTTAGGATACTTGCCGTATTAGATAAGCTTCCAATCACCCCTTTCCCTTAGAATGGCTAATTTAGATCTAGGGGCTTGAGCCATAGGACCCTTTAAATCGGAAATCCAAACCCTCTGCCTAGAATCTCGTAGAAACCATTCGTCAAGAAAGTTCGAAGATCTATACATCTCTAATACATATCCCAAAATGTTTTTATGTTACAATATAAGTAGTAGGTTATAGATGCTAGTAATAGTAATAGTGTATACATGTTATTTATTTTATTTTTAATTGCATATAATTTATAACATTATTTACATGTTTCGGTAAAAATAATAACCGAAGTAAAAAGTAAAAAGTAAAAATAAAAAGTAAGAAAAGAATACTTACTAGTAGTAATTCTTCAAAGAGAGAATGAGAGAAATTTTGGTGTGAGTTTGAATGAGAAATGAGAGGTATTTATACTTGAAAAAATTAGGTAAAAAGAATAAAATAATTAAAAGAAAAAGAAATATTTTAATTTTTAATGGGATTTTAAAATTTAAAAGTATTAAATGTTAGGTCATGGGATAATGCACAAAATAAAATAATAAAAGTAGTTTTTCCATTATAATTTTTAATTAAAAAGTAATTTATTTATTTATTTATTTTTTTAATTCATTTATTTTAAGGATTTTTTTTATATATAAATAAACAAATTGATTTAGTGCTTTTCCAAGAGTATTTGTCAATAATATGTTTTTTTTATATAAATACAAATTTTGCATAAAAATAATAAATAATTCGGTATTTTGTATTTTTAATAATAATTATGATTTTAGACTAAACGTTCAAGTTTGCCCCATGACAAGTTGTGTCTGTCCTTGTCGGTTTAATTTCATTATTAAGTAATACAAAGACTTAGTCAAATGTATCGGGGACGTTACTCCCGATAGGCCTACCCCTAATAATTAAGCATGCAGCAGTAATTAAAAATATCACTGTAGGGACTTAGTCGGACATAGCCGGGTATAGCATAGTTTAACAGTTTGGTACTTGTGTCTAAATTGTAAAAAGTAAAAATAGCATGTGTCTCACCCCAAGTAAAGTAAGTAAGTTTGCTAGCAATAAAGAGGGGCTATGAATTCACCTTAGTAAAGTAGAGAGAGAGTTATTCCTCGGAATAAAGAGTTGAACGAGTGAGCAAGAAAGTCAACCTATTGACATTTAAGAGTAGTTAAGTGTTTTGCCCATGTTTAAGTTTAAGTATGTGTTTAAGTATAGTTTGTTTTACTAAGTTTCTATTCCTAGTAAGTTACTATTTTTATAAAGTTTTCATTTTTAGAAAGTTTCTTATTTTACGAAGTTTCTATGACTAGAGAGTTTCTACTTTTATGAGTGTTTTCCATTTTAGGATACTTGCCGTATTAGATAAGCTTCCAATCACCCCTTTCTCTTAGAATGGCTAATTTAGATCTAGGGGCTTGAGCCATAGGACCCTTTAAATCGGAAATCCAAACCCTCTGCCTAGAATCTCGTAGAAACCATTCGTCAAGAAAGTTCGAAGATCTATACATCTCTAATACATATCCCAAAATGTTTTTATGGTACAATATAAGTAGTAGGTTATAGATGCTAGTAATAGTAATAGTGTATACATGTTATTTATTTTATTTTTAATTGCATATAATTTATAACATTATTTACATGTTTCGGTAAAAATAATAACCGAAGTAAAAAGTAAAAAGTAAAAATAAAAAGTAAGAAAAGAATACTTACTAGTAGTAATTCTTCAAAGAGAGAATGAGAGAAATTTTGGTGTGAGTTTGAATGAGAAATGAGAGGTATTTATACTTGAAAAAATTAGGTAAAAAGAATAAAATAATTAAAAGAAAAAGAAATATTTTAATTTTTAATGGGATTTTAAAATTTAAAAGTATTAAATGTTAGGTCATGGGATAATGCACAAAATAAAATAATAAAAGTAGTTTTTCCATTATAATTTTTAATTAAAAAGTAATTTATTATTTATTTTTTTTAATTCATTTATTTTAAGGATTTTTTTTATATATAAATAAACAAATTGATTTAGTGCTTTTCCAAGAGTATTTGTCAATAATATATTTTTTTTATATAAATACAAATTTTGCATAAAAATAATAAATAATTCGGTATTTTGTATTTTTAATAATAATTATGATTTTAATTATTAAACTATAGTTTTAGTAAGTTTGTAAATATTATTACATTTATATATAATTAGATTTATTATACA
This sequence comes from Rutidosis leptorrhynchoides, assembly GCF_046630445.1. NCBI lineage: Eukaryota > Viridiplantae > Streptophyta > Magnoliopsida > Asterales > Asteraceae > Rutidosis > Rutidosis leptorrhynchoides. The sequence goes on along the minus strand of NC_092339.1, from coordinate 273,819,797 downwards.
GTTAAATATATAATACATTAACTAAATAATAAAAGTGATACAAAGTTTATATACTTAGTTAAATTATGTCAAATTATATAAATTAATAATATATTATTTATTTAAGCGTACATTGTTGACTAAAAATTACTATTTGGTCAATATTTAATTGTATATAACAACCCTTAATACATATAGTCAGACAGATAACCCTAGGGTTAATTCAGTAAATTTAGAAGTCGAAAAGTGAGGGTTGTTACATTAGTGAGGGAGATAAGCAATAGAAAGAGAGGGAGAAGGAAGAGAGTTACGGTTTGTATGGTAGATGGAGGTGGTGGCGAAAGGTGGTGATCCTGTGACGGTTAAACACAGAAGAAATGGAAACCGGCCAGTGATGGTGTTAAACTTTATTTGCATACGTGATTTGTTGTGTTGGTGCCCGAAGTAGGTGATTGTGAGTGGAGCCGAGTGGTGTTTTATGGGTTTCACAATTATTCGAACCCAGATGAGGAGGTATCAATTTGTAATAGTAGTAATCAACAGGTGGTCTTGTTGTGTTTAATCGTTAAAACGATAATGGAGCGTGGGTGTACTTGATGATATCGAAATCATGAAATAGAAACTTAAAGTTGTTGAGGTTCGCTTAAAACAAATAGCAAGTGGCTTCGTTTGGGTTATAGTTTAAACCGAACATAAACTATTTGTAGAAACAGAATATGAGTAGTTGATAGTCGAAAGTGGTGGTTTTAGTTTATGGGTTACAATCGAATAAGAAGAAGTTGTAGAAAAATATATACAAGTTCTTGGAGACGGATTAAAAGGATGATCATGGTGGTGTGTGTTGGTTTGGTGATTGGAGAGGAAGAAGTAGAGTGAAGATGTAGGTTTGATGAACATTTTTCATATTCATATGCATACTGCGTATATATGTATACATATATCATGGATGGTGGGGCAACAAGGACAAAACAAATAACAGTAATATTTCATTTCAATTGAAATAGCAATCAATTTAGCAGATTAATCATTCCTAAATTTACGGATATAATTCAATCAGTTTAAAGTAATAGTATAATTTAATAAGAATAATAATAAATAATCAAATCATAAACGCACCATGACCAATAGTATAGCAGTTGGTTGTTTAGATTTATGTGTGTCGACATAAATTTAAATTTACGGGCTAATATATCGTGCTTCTTTGCTAAACAGCTTATACATAAAAGTTTTCCGAAAAAAATCTTCAATTTAAATTAAGTCCATTTATTTATTCAGGTCATTAAATATTTGAAACCTGATCAAAAAGTTCGTCTAATATTTATCTTTATTTCCAGATAATGTGTACGGGTATTAAAACTCAAGTTAACAAGGTAGAAATAGTTTTTAACAAGTCTTAATATTTACATAGTCTATTAATGAGCTTACGTTTATTTTTAAAATCACATAAGTTTGGAATTTAACTTATCAAAATAATAATCGAAACGTCCATCGAGTATTACAATCATTAAATAATTATTTTTAATATACCCTATACATATATTTATTTTTATATGTATACACATTTATTTACAAATATTGGTTCGTGAATCGTCGAGAATGGTTGAAGATCAATTGAATATATGAAACAGTTCAAAATTTTTGAGACTCAACCTAACAGACTTTGCTTATCGTGTTGAAATTACACTATCGTATCGAGAGTTTGGTTTAAAATTAGTCGAAATTTTCTGGGTCGTTACAATGGTTCCCACATGTGTTAGGTGACTCATATAGGGTGCTAAGAGCTGATCATTGGAGTGTATATACCAATAGTACATACATCTAAAAGCTGTGTATTGTACGAGTACGAATACGGGTGCATACGAGTAGAATTGTTGATGAAACTGAACGAGGATGTAATTGTAAGAATTTTTGTTAAGTAGAAGTATTTTGATAAGTGTATTGAAGTCTTTCAAAAGTGTATGAATACATATTAAAACACTACATGTATATACATTTTAACTGAGTCGTTAAGTCATCATTAGTCGTTACATGTAAGTGTTGTTTTGAAACCTTTAGGTTAACGATCCTGTTAAATGTTGTTAACCCATTGTTTATTAAATCAAATGAGAGGTTAAATTATTACATTATCATGATATCATGATGTATTAATATATCTTAATATGATATATATATACATTAAATGTCGTTACAACGATAATCGTTACATATATGTCTCGTTTCAAAATCATTAAGTTAGTAGTATTACTTTTACATATGTAGTTCATTGTTAATATACTTAATGATATGTTTACTTATCATAATATCATGTTAACTATATATATATATATATATATATATATATATATATATATATATATATATATATATCCATATATATGTCATCATATAGTTTTTACAAGTTTTAACGTTCGTGAATCACCGGTCAACTTGGGTGGTCAATTGTCTATATGAAACCTATTTCAATTAATCAAGTCTTAACAAGTTTGATTGCTTAACATGTTGGAAACACTTAATCATGTAAATAATAATTTCATTTAATATATATAAACATGGAAAAGTTCGGGTCACTACAACTACTTACCGAGTCTTTGGTTTGGGGCAACAAATAAACTGCAATTTAAACCTAAATGCGAAGTAAATATTGCACTATTTCACCACTTATACTTTAGTGAAATTGTAGCTATTGCATTCAGAATTGCAGGTCATATAGTTGTATTTTATCGAGTGAAAATATTGGGTGACACAAGACACTCTTCTTGATGGTATTGCATCTCATTTCCCGTATTACCGGTCATTCAAGGATCAGTTGGTTTTCATGTTAGGCAACTCTGAATCACTCTACAAGGTACTACATCTCCACTCGTAATTCACAAATGTTGATAGATTGTAATATATTCGATCGTATTCTATTTAGTTTCATTATTTGCTTTTTTCATTACATTAATGATTTGTTTGTAAGTTGTGCCTCATGGTCGAAAAGATTGCATGATGATTGGGAATTTATGTTTGATGATGTTGCTACTTTTGGCTCCTTGTTAAAATTTTAATTAAGATTAATATTTATACGTGCACAATTATGCTTATACATGGATGATTTATTTGTAGGTGGTATGTGAGGATTGATAAAGGTACATGATGACCAAGACGTTATCCATTGCTTTTTGTTGATTTTAGATTCTTGTTAAATTTAATTTGAAGTCTTTATATGTTGGATTATCAATCAATTTTTTATGTTTTTGTTTTTTTATGTAATGAGAATAATTTATTTGTTGAAAAATAATTATATTTTATTTCATATTTGTTTTTTAATACTCCGTATATATTATTAATTGGGTGTGTCAAATAAAAATCGGATCAGAAAAAACCGCCCAAAAACCAAACTGGATTCGAATATTTGAACATGATCCAAATAACCAAACCAGAACTGAATATCGGAACTGGACCCAAAGGCTTGAATTTGACCCAAATATTTAAATCGGACCCAAATATCCAAAACGGATTCGAATATCTGATCTGGATCTGGAACTAATATGACTTGATAGGACGCCGTATAATTATGTCATAATAAACATGATATAATATCATTATATTATGACCTTTTTTCATGGTACTAAAATAATATATCATTATACATTAGGACCTATTTTGTGGTTTTAAGGTTTAATAATATATTTATATTAGGACTTTTATAGTGGCACTAACCTTGAAAATCATTATATTAGGACTTTATATATGGTACTAAAGTACATATCATTATATATTAGGACTCATTTTGTGGTTTTAAGGTTTAAGATATTTATCTTAGGACTCTTTTTAGTGGTACTAACTTCAAAAATCATTATATTAGAACCCTTTTATGTGGTATTAAAGTAACATTTGTGCATATTAGGACATTTTTTCTTGGTACTAAACAAGAATATCGATACATTAGGACCCTTTTGTATGTCTCAAACTAAATAAAAGTCACTATATATGTACTTGTAAGGACTTTTCTGTGTGGTCGTTAATTATATTATAGGACCCGATAATTGGTTTCATAATCTTATTAACTTTTAGGACACTATTTTGCGTTTATACTTTATACGACCGACTTAGTTGGTACACATCTCCTGTTGGTCCTATCAGGCCAAAAGGTCCTATAAAGTGACATTATAGGACCAATCTGAGTGTCCTATATGTACACTTTTGTTGTAGTGTGCTTTAAAAGTTCAATTGGCAAATCAAGGAAGACAAATTGAGAAGGTGACGAAAGAAATGCATGCTATTAGGGTAGGGTGTGAATTATGCCAAGGTCCTCACCTTACTAGATATTGTGATCAAACAACAATGGAAGAGCAAGCGAATTTCTTAGGTTACTTGCAAAAAGGTGAAATGAATTTCAACGATTTTCCGGTGGTTGAAGCAATGAACAGGAAATATCCTCCAATCAACAGCTATCAAATAGGAGGACCTTCAGGTTCAAACAATAATTACCAAGGAGGAAATCTGGTTTACCAAAATAACCGGAATTTCTCAAATCAAAATCAAAGAAATGCACCACCGGGTTACAATCACCTAAACAACCGAAATCAACCTCAACGAAATTACCAAAATAATTTCCAACACAATCAACCACAAGCACCTATACAACCACAACCCGAGAAGAAATCTGGTTTAGAAGATCTTTTAAGAGATTTTATGGTTAAACACGAGCAAACTACGGAACTTCAAACTCAGCAAATTCGAAATCAACAAGCTACGATACAGAATTTAGAAAGAGATGTTGGAAGGATCTCACAGTTACTAGCAGAGAGACAGCCAGGCGCTCTCCCCTCAAATACTCAAGTGAATCCCAACAACAGTCAAACAATGAATGAGCAAGTAAACTCCATAACTACGAGAAGTGGGTTAACTATTAACCTGGATGTTCCAAAGCCTCATGTTCCTATTTCTATTCCAATTCCAAATGAAAAAGATTCTTCCGTGGAAGAGGATAAAGTGCCAACCACAAGCGCACCTAAAACTCAACCGCCATTAAAAGAATACAAACATCCAATTCCATATCCACAACGTTTGAAGAAAGATAAATTACAAGCACAGTACAACAAGTTTACCGAAATGATTAAGCAAATTTGTATCAATGTACCACTTGTAGATGTTCTTGTGGGTATGCCAAATTATGGAAGATTTATCAAGGATCTCATAGCCAATAAAGGTAAATATGAAGAATTTTCAACCACATTCCTCAATGAGGAATGCTCAGCAATTTTGCAAAAGCAAAAGATGCCACCAAAACTCGGAGATCCTGGTAGTTTCATTATTCTGTGTATGATGGGAGATTCAGTAATGTACGATGCATTAGCTGACTTAGGTGCAAGTATAAATCTTATGCCACACTCCTTGTACTTAAAACTAAACCTATGTGATCTAAAACCAACTAGGATGTGTATACGCCTAGCCGATAGAACTTTTAACTATCCTATTGGTATTGCCGAAAACCTACCGGTTAAAGTTAATCATTTAATCTTCCCTGCCGATTTCGTTGTCCTTGAAATGGAAGAAGATAGCAAGGTTCCCCTAATTCTAGGGCGACCTTTTCTAAATACCGCCGACGCGATTGTGCATGTTAAAGATAAAAAAACTTAGTCTAGGTGTAGGGGAATATAGAGTTACCTTAAACATAGATAAAGCTATGAAACAACCTATCTCCTCCGATGACGAATGTTATAAGGTAGACATTGTTGATAGTTGTGTTGAAAAAGAATTGCAAGGATTACTAAATGTAGACACCTCGAACTTCACCCCAATGAGTGAAAGTAATGAATTTGATGCAGAGCTTGAACTTGACGAATTGTTGAAAGTAGTCATCGATGAAGATTACGTTGAGGAAGAAATTCCCAAGGAAGATGAACCCTTTGAAGAAATTACCGATGGTAACAGGTTCCGGATAAAATCTTCCTTGGAAGAACCACCCACCTTGGAACTTAAAGAACTCCTGGAACATTTGGAGTATGCTTATCTCCAAGGTACGTCACAATTACCTGTTATAATTTTATCAAAACTCTCCGATGATGAAAAGAGTAGGTTAATATCCGTTCTAAAAACTCACAAAAGGGCACTTGCTTGGAAAACTACCGATATTCCAGGGATTAACCCAGCTTATTGTACTCATAAGATTCTAATGGAAGAAGATTTTAAACCCGTGGTACAAAGGCAACGAAAGTTAAACCCTAACATGAAAGAAGTTGTCAAGAAGGAGGTTATCAAGTTACTTGATGCCGGGTTAATATACCCTATATCCGATAGCCCATGGGTTAGTCCTGTTCAAGTGGTACCCAAGAAAGGGGGTACAACTGTCATCCTTAATGATAAGAATGCACTCGTTCCTACAAGAACAGTCACTGGTTGGAGAGTCTGTATAGACTACCGTTGTTTAAACGACGCCACAAGGAAAGATCATTTCCCACTTCCTTATATTGACCAAATGCTAGAACAATTAGCGGGAAAGGAGTATTACTATTTCCTTGATGGATTCTCCGGTTATTTTCAAATTCCCATTGATCCAAAAGACCAAGAGAAGGCAACATTTACTTGTCTATTTGATACCTTCGCATACCGACGAATGTCGTTCGGATTATGCAACGCGCCAGGCACCTTTCAAAGGTGTATGATGGCAATCTTTCACGACATGATAGAAGGAAGTATGGAAGTCTATATGGAAGATTTATTTGTTTTTGGAGACTCCTTCGATTCATGCCTTTTAAACCTCGAGCGAATGTTAATTCGTTGTGAGGAATCAAATCTTCTTTTAAATTGGGAAAAATGCCACTTCATGGTGAAGGAAGGCATTGTTTTAGGATACAAGATTTCTCGAGATGGAATGGAAGTAGACAAAGCTAAGATCGATGTAATCTTAAAGCTTCCTCCTCCAACTAACGTTAAAGGAATTCGTAGTTTCTTAGGTCATGCGGGATTCTATCGATGATTCATAAAGGACTTTTCCAAAATCGCTCGACCCATGACTAAACTTCTTGAGAAAGATAGTACATTCGACTTCAATGACGAATGCTTACAAGCTTTCTCCATTCTAAAAGATAAACTTACGAATGCACCTATCATAGTATCTCCCGATTGGTCCAAACCATTTGAACTAATGTGTGATGCTAGTGATTTCGCACTAGGAGCCATTTTAGGACAACGCCAAGATAACAAATTTCAACAAATATATTATGCAAGTAAAACACTAATAGGAGCACAATTCATTTAACATTTGACCATTTTCGAGACGATAAGCAAAGTCTGTAATATTGAGTCTCAAAATTTTTGAACTGTTTTGATCAATTCATTTAACATTTGACCATTTTCGAAGACTCACGATACGATTACTTGTAAATAGATATGCATATATCTAATATATCTAATAATATGAAATATTATATATTGTAATTGTTATAATTAATGTTGTAAAATAATAATTATATATAATAATTATTATTTAAAGAGTATATATTTATAAATAAAGTATATAGAATATATATTTTGTGATTTCGAAGTTATTTAGTAAAAGAAAGTAACACTCAATTGTCATTTGATTGACAGTAAACGAGTTAAAAAGAAACTTATGTGATTTTAAAATAAACGGTTAGCTGAAAATGAGTTTTACAAATTATAGGTTTATTAAAAATGCATTTAGGAACTATTTGTTAAATTTTGAAACTTTTTATATTTTACTTGGGGTTGGGAGTGAATAATTAATGTAATTTTTATTTAATAGTTAATGCTCGAATTTTATACCATAATGACCAAAATAAATAAATATAGTTAATTTAAAAATATGAGATTTTTCTGAACACTTTTATCCGCCACTAAGTAACAACGGAACACGATATATCCTCGCTTTGAAACTGTCGGCAGTGGCTGCTAACATTTCACATGTTTTAAATTTTTATTATATTATAATTATTATTATATTAATATAATTACTTATTGATTCATATTTGCTATATATATGAAGACATAGATATATGTTCTTCAAAACATATTAACCTCTATATATATATATATATATATATATCACTTCATCGGCACCACCTCACCTTGATTACCACTCACCATCGACCACCGGAGTCACTCTGCCGCCACATCATCGCCTAATACCACCACAACCCATCATAAACCACCGCACCATCTCTCTCTTCTCTCTCTTCTCTCTCTCTCTCTCTCTCTCTCTATTTTCTCTTTTGAATTGGCTTTAGCCGTGAACCTTCATCACCCAAAATGCATCATTCACCTCACCAACTCGCCAACATGTTGCTGCAGTTATCTTCTGTTTCAATCCATCACCGTGGTACGTCACCTTAACCTTCGTCCACCATTAACCACTACCATCGATGTAAAACATCACCACCACTTGTCACTCCTATTTGATACAACTTAGGACCACAACTTGCTGCTGCTATATTATCAGTTCGATGAGACCTGCATCACCATACTATTCTAACTGTGATGATGTACACAACCGAAATCCAAACCACCACTCGTTTATCTGTTTCAGTTTTCGATAACCACCACGAACAATTATTTCCATATCATCAAATGAGGGTGCTGCTGTATCTATTTGAGTTAAACGCAAAGAGGATGATACCTTGAAGAAGAAGAAGAAACTTTAGGGTTTGTTGATACTATAGTTAAGTGTAATCTTTATTCTTTAACTAAGATTTCGTAAAAGGAACTCATCAGACCAAAAGACAACCCAAACCATCATCATCCACTATTATTATTGTTACAAGTATTCTTTTTTCTAACCGACAATCATCACTAGACTTGAGTCGCTTTTATACTCACAGATCCTCACCACCGAAACCATCACAAGAATCATCTAAACCACCACCACTACCTTACTTTTCCAATTTATTTTTCTGTTTCGATACCATTACTGTTGCAATCAACCTAAACCCATTGTTGCTACTATATCGACGAACACCATGTAACCCACCAGACCACCACATCATAATCATTGTTTGCTGCTATGTTTTTTCTTCTGTTTCCTGCTTCGAATTATAAAACCCATTCAAGTTCTCTGATGATGGAACCGTTCTGTTCGATTAATATCGTTACCTGTTTCAATTCAAATACTTATTCTGTTCGATTGTAAAACCCACAAACAATGGGAGCTTTAAACTATTAAGGATGATGGATCGAAGCTTGACTAATACCTATATTGTTTGGAACCCATGAGCTGCTACATTTTGTTCTAATTTCTGTTGGATCGGTCAAGAAACAAATAATAATTATGGTGATTTACATCGAGGATGAAGGTTAATGGCATACACACTAAACCGAAAACCCCACTCAATTCTTTTTATATAGATTTAGATTTAATTTAGCTGGTCATCGATATAATGGGATTATTTGTGGAAAAATGACGTGGGAAAAGGGATCCAAGATACAAAGCAGGCCATTTAAATCAACCCAAAATAAATGGGCTATTAAAGTCTAAACGGACTAATAACATCCTAGCCTAGTGGGCCTGATTATGGGTTGTAAATAATGGTGTTGCCTGTTTAGAGAAGATGATGATTAATAATATTGATGATGGTACTCGTTTGGTTTAGATGGAGGAGGAGGAAACAGAAACATATTATAAGTAGATTTAAAATCTAAAAGAAAACCGAAATACACATAGCAGTGTAATGGTTGAGGGAGTTTGTGTTAATCAAGAGGTCTCGGGTTCGAGCCCTAGCAGTGACATATATTTTTTGAGGATTATTACTTTAAGGTAGTATTATTATTCTTTATTATTATTATTATTATTATTATTATTATTATTATTATTATTATTATTATTATTATTATTATTATTAGTATTATTATTATTATTATTATTATTATTATTATTATTAGTATTACTAATATTATTATTAATATTATTATTATTACAACAAAAATATTATTTATGCAAAATATATTCATTACCTATATCATAAATATACTAATATTACATAATATCATGTTTTTAACTAATATAATATTATTTATAGTAATATAACATTAATTAAATTATATATCATATACAAATTATAACAGATTATAAGTATTAATATGAAAATATATAAGGATATTAGTCTTAATACGATATAAATTTAGCTGATTATTATTATATGTGTTAATATATATACTTGATATAGGTTCGTGAATCCGAGGCCAAACCTATACTTGTTCAATGTCGTCTTATGTATTTTTACTACAAAATACAGTATGGTGAGTTTCATTTGCTACCTTTTTAATTGCATTTGCAATATATATTTTTGGGCTGAGAATACATGCGCTGCTTCTACGTTTGACGAAATAGACACAAGTACTTAAAATATATTCTACGTTGAGTTGTACCACCTTGCATATCTTCCCTAATAGCTTGGTAACTAATATTTACATGTTGGAAGAACATGTAAGCGCGAATCCTATTGATAGATCTATCGGGTTTGACAACCCCAACCGGGCTAGTCGCTCTAGTATCGTAAACGGTTGCATAGTACTTCGTTTTTACTACACTTGGTACAGTGTAGGGAGATTTCATAATAAAGGGAATATGCCACATTAATTGTTAAGTATGGTTACCGAAGCGCTCAACAACTTATAGAATACTTTTATACACTTGCAAGTGTACATATATTTATAAACGGAAATCTTGTGGTCTATTAAAGTATTGAAATGATTGTTATGATAAACCTATGAACTCACCAACCTTTTAGTTGACACTTTTAAGCATGTTTATTCTCAGGTACGAATTAAGTCTTCCGCTGTGTATTTGCTCAATTGAAAGATATTACTTGGAGTCATTCATGGTATATTTAGGTCAGTACCTCGCAATGGGACCAAATGTTGAAGACTTCGTCCAGGAGGATTAGGACGGGTCGTCACATACTTCTAAATGGGCCGAAGCAAAAGCTTTACCCACAAATGATGCCCGTGTTGTTGTGAACTTCCTAAAAAATCTATTTTCACGTTTTGGGATTCCAAAAGCATTAATCAGTGATCGTGGAACCCATTTTACAAATCAATTACTCGAGAAAGTACTTAAAAAGTACGGAGTTAATCATCGTTTCTCAACTTCTTACCACCCTCAAACGAGTAGCCAAGTTGAAAACACAAATCGAGGTCTTAAACGGATTTTAGAAAGAACGGTTAAAAATAATCCTAAAATCTGGCATCGAAAGTTAGATGATGCGCTTTGGGCATTTAGAACTGCATTCAAAATGCCCATTGTTACTACACATTTTTGATTAATTTATGGTAAGGCGTGTCATCTACCTGTCAAAGTTGAACACAAGGCATATTGGGCTCTAAGAGAATGTAACACTGACCTTGTGGAAGCCGGAGAAAATCGATTCTTACAACTTAATGAATTAGATGAATTAAGACTACAAGCTTATGAAAACTCTAAAACATACAAAGAGAAAACTAAGAGATGGCATGATGCACGATTAAAAGAAAGGAAAGAATTCGAACAAGGGGATAAAGTATTAGTTTTCCAATCACATTTTAAGTTTTCACCTGGGAAACTTAGATCCCGGTGGACTGGGCCATATATAATAAAATAGTTTTTTCCATCTGGATATGCAGAGTTATATAGCAAAGACGGTGGAACTTTCAAGGTGAACGGTCATCGACTCAAATTATACTTTGACGGAATCAACACTACGGAAAGAGACGAAATCACCTACTACCCTAAGGACAAGTAAATTCAGGGTAACTTTAAGGTTTTCAACTCCATTCTCGATCTTTAGTTTTATCTTTAAGAGTGGGGTTTGTTCGGTCTTTCCCTAGAAGACATTAAAGAACTAGTCTTCTCCCTCCATTCTATCTTTTTATTTTCTTTCGTTTTTATTTATTTTTTATTTTCACGATGCGCAATCAATATGTCTACAACCACTTTTTTGATGTGCGATAATATTTTGCCAAGGGATGTGGTATTAGATATAAAGAGTAGATGCGATCAGGCGAGAAAAGAAATAAGGCAAAAACTTAATGAGAAAAATTATGCAAAAGGCAAATCAAAATCAGCTAAGAAGCGTTGAGCGTGTCATTTAGGCAAGTGTGTAAAATGTGGAAAACCGACTCATTATGGAGATTGCCCAAAGAACCAAACGGACTCTAATTACGAGTACGTAACCATGTGCCGAGAAGGGCCTTTTAAATGTTCAAAGGAAAACCTCTTAAACCAACGAGGTTACGCCTACGAAGCCATGGGGGGCGAAATGGTACGACTCTACTATGAGGCGAGTCAACGCGGTTTCACCATCTAAATATTTTTCTCGCCAATTGTATGTTTGCGCATTTTTGTGTTTGTGTTTTGGTGTGTTTTAGTTTGTATTTGCTTGTTGTTTGTCTTTATTAAAAAGGTCTACTATTTAAAATTGATGAACCTTGAGTTCAACCTCTTTCATTGAAAACGATAATGTTAAGTGTTACAACTGAATTGTCGTTCTTAAAATTGCATGAAATTTCTTGTTGGATTCATAAGATATCTTTTAAATAGTAAACCACACAAAAAAAATTATTTCTACTAAAAATATATTTTTTTATCAATAACCGTAAAAATATATAACTTGTAAACTTTATCGTGGTTAATGATAGGTGTAACAACCGAGATTATCTCTACCTAGTTGATGGGAAACAAAGTTTTAAGTTTGAAAATTAGTTGGTTTGAAAGTATAAATATATATATATATATATATATATATATATATATATATATATATATATATATATATATATATATATATATATATATATATATATATATATAATAAGTGTATTTTAAATTCATTTAATTTTTATTTTTCATGTACTTGTTTTAAAATTTTAAAAAATTAATTATCTTTTAATTTTATTTAAAAAAATAATAGAGTGTTTTGTTTTATTTCAATTTTGTTTTCGAAAAATATTAAAACTTTAACTTTTAATGAATTAAATTTTATAAATTGAATTTAAAAATTTATAAACAGATAAAGACTAGGTATAACAACCGAAATTTCCGTTACAACAAATATAAATTTATAAAAGATATTTTAAAATTTTGATTATTTATAAGTTGAAAAAAAAGGGCCTAACACTTATGCGAAACGTGTAGTACTCCACGCTAAACGCGTATAATCACAATCTACGCGAAACGCGTAGACCTACGCGGAACGCGTAATGTGCAAAACCAGAACACATATCTGATCGAATTCAGCCTCTTCTTCACACTATTTTTATTTTCTCTGCTTGCTGTGAACGAAAGAGGTACCCAAAAACCACAAAAATCACTTCCAAAAATCAAATTAACACTCTCAATCTTCTCCAATTCTTCAATCTTTCAACATGCCTAGATTGGTAAGGGTCCTAAACCCATTTTAGCACTTGTTCTTCAAGTTTTTCATTATTTATTTTTTTTGCTTTAATCCGAATTTTGTGCTTGTTATTGTTGAAATTTACTTGATTATTGCTATAAGTATGTTGTTAGTATGATATTAAACCCGATTACCATGAGAATTTGTTGTTTAATTGATTATTATAAAATTAGGGTTTGTACAAATTGGGGAAAATTGAGGGATTGCTATTGAAGTGTATTAATTTAGTTATAATTAGATGTTTTTAACTATTTTGATAGTAGTTAGAACCTTTAAACATGAGTTTGATTGTTTGATCTTGTGATTTTAATTTATATTTGATAATTTTCGTTATTGCCATGAATCAAGTATGAATTGTAATGATGCTAAGAATTATTTAGAAGATGGAATGCACGCAATGTGATTGAATTGAATTAGATATGCTTAGCTCATTGTATGTTTTCACTTGTGAAATAGACTTTGCTTATGAAACTTGATTGGTTATTTTGAATTTTTTTGGTTTATTTTTGTTTGTTTTAATTTCTAGAACTAAAACTTTAACTGTTGTTGAACTATTGGTTCCTGTGGTATTGATACAAGCTTACATAATCAAACTAAGATTATATACATAATATGATATGTTTGATGGTTATAATTGTTATATGGTATGTTTGGATTTCAGACTACTTTGCAACATTATATGTTGATATTTGAAAACAAGCTTGTATGTTGAGTATGGATTCTTTGCTAATATTAACACACCCAATTGGGACGATTATCTTGTTTTAAAATATTATGCAGGGATTATTTAGAATGAGGGTTGTAAACCAACAACAAGAAGAAGAACAAGTAACGCCCCAAATGGAACAACAACTCCAAACCCAACACCCAAACCTGAGATTCCCTAATGATGTACCTCAACGGGTACAAAAAGTTAAAGACTTACTTTCTCTGATCCATATAAAAACCTCTCCAGTTTACATTGTAGATTGGGCTCCCTTAGGATCGCCGGTCAACTTAGATACATAAATAAGGGAGATTTTAAACCAAAGTTTCACAAATGAATTTGGGGTAACTTTGGTTTTTAATGATTTTGAGAGGTTGTTCAGTTTAAATAGTCTTGTATATAAAGAATGGTGCTTAGAATTCTATTCTACTGTTAGGATGAACATACACCCAGAAAATATCGATGATACTAATTTTCTACAATTTAGGCTGGGTGGGGTAGATAGAAAAATGTTCCTAAGCGACGTGACTACCGCATTAGGGATTTACACCGTCGATGAGATGATGACTCCCGGTTTTAGAGAGTATATTTTTACTGGTGCTAGATATACCGGTAATTTTGATGTTGGGGCAGTTTGGCAATCCTTTACTCGTAGGAATACATATGAGGCCGGGTAAGAATCATATCAAAAGATTACTGATGTTCGGTTTAGAATAATTCATAAATTTATAGCGAACACAATAAACCAAAGGGCATTTGGAAATACAGATAAAATTAATTATATTGACCTTTGGTATTTAGATGTGATCAGAGATAGGGAGACTTTTGTTAGTATACCCTATGGAGTTGCCTACTTCTTGGGACATGTAGGTAAAGGTACTAGAGGATCAAGTGATATGTCGGGGGGTCACTATATTACTTGTTTAGGAAACTGGTTCGGACTAGATCCGTACCTCCAATCATACCGGTAGATCAAGGTGTTAGAGTTCTAGGATTGGATGTTTATAAAATGGCAAAAGCAATACAAGTGAGGGGTGGGGTACGTAGTTTAAGACGACAAGAAGTTGTTGCTCCCGCTCCTATGGAGGAAGATGATGAACCTGACCGAGAAACTAGGAGAAGACGAAGACAGCCAGATCAGGCTAGTTCGTCTAATGTAGGTACTTCTGATTTCGATATGTTACAAAATTCGTTTAATTCATTGAGTTTAGATGTAAGGAACTCATATGAAAATTGGGGACAGAGATCTAGGGACAGAGATCAGAAAACCAGTACACTAGTTTGTCTCGGAAATTAGGGGACGTTAGGCAAACCCAACTAGCTCAGGGTAATATTTTAGAAAACATCTGATATGATCAAAGGGGCCAGGGAGCACAACTTGAGTGGGCACATCATCAGGCATATCTATACGCAGCTAACCCACAGAATTACGCACCCTCAGTCTTTCCTTCATACACCCCAAGGCAAGCACCCGGTGATCCTCTCCTTCCACCTTATGACCCCAATGCCACTCTAGCTGCAAGTCAGGACTCTTATCGGCATTTTTATGAACAACAACGCCAAAATGAACAGCGGCAGCAACAGCAACAGGAAGAGGAAAATTAAGGAGGCCCAGTATGGCCGTTTTTCTAGTTTTTAGTTTTAAAACAATTTATTTTTTTTTATCTTGTATGTAAAAAAAAATGATTTTTATGGTGTGTGTTAAGTATTTACTTTTACTTTTTTTTTATATATATACAAAAATTTTAAGTGTGAGGTAAAATTTTTGTACTACTAAAGTACAACCCCATCTTTTGTGTGATTAACATGTTTGTTTGCAGGTACTTATGATGATGATGCATTCGACATAACGAAACACTACATTTATATTGTGATAAAGGGATTGGATATATTCATACGATAAGCATTTTACAATGTCCAATTACTTAACAAAGGAAGTTCTAAATACTTTACACTTTTTGTCCTCTCAAATTTATACATTTAATCTGATTTTATGTAATGAGGGTATTACATAATCTTAAGTGTGGGGTGGGAATATATAAATTCTCGAGAACTTATAACTTGGTGGTTTTTACGAAAAAATTTGAAAATTTTTAAACAAATATATCTAGTCAAATTTTAAGGTAATTATGAGCAATTAAAGATTAGGTGTCAAAAACCGAAATTATTGTGTCCATACATTAAAAATACATAAGTTTATTTGATTAAAACCTATAAAAGAAAACCAAGTATAACAGAATTTATAAACCCATATGTTTAGAACCATTTATCACATGTTTCTATGAAGTTTATTGCAGATATCATTGCTTTGGAATGTATAAACCTGAATATCCCATTAATGCGAGTAATAAAGGATGAATCAAGTCCATCCTTTAGGGAAGTAAAGTCTTCCAAAATGACACACTTGCTAACTTATGTTAGAAGATGTAGTCCAGAACAGCTGTAGGTTGATGAAAAATCTCGAAAAGTCATCCCTATAATCGGCTAGAAATTCATCTCACCTCAGCATCAAACAGGGTTTTTGGTGGTCAGACTAATCCTAAACATGAGATGGATATGTCTCGTACAATAGGGGGCACATTGCAAATTACCTTTTAAGACTAATGAATCTAATCCCAGATGGATGATCTCCGTAAAGATCAACCGCATCTATGTTTGACCGCGGTCAACATACATATGCCATAACAAATTGAGGTGTGCAAACTCATGGTTCACTGATGATATTTGTACACGATATAAGTTTCTTCTAAAACTTATGCTATTTTATGAACTATATTGTGTAAAACTATTTTTTGGACATTCGGTTTCAAGTTCCATGATACTTCAATCATGGGGGCGGATAGCTTGCTAATCGCCGACTGAGACTACGGTTTTCAGTTACCCTCAACCGGAATTTGAGGTTAAAACCGGAAAACGTGTCTAGTTTAAAAACTAGCATGACATTTTATAAAATCATAAAACGTTTTCACAAGGTCCAATTTTCCCTAAGGATCCAAATTTTTAAACCTTAATCACGAGTTTCAACTTTGTTTCTGTTGTCAGAAGTTCATTTCGTGTGGTGTGCATGTGATCCAATAAATATTGTGTAGTGTTTCCAATTTATTCCATATAGCGTGTGTTTTCATTTCGTGTGGAGTGTGTTGTGTGATTTAATTTTCGACATAGAAAAATATGTAATGTTCCAATTCTATTTAAAAGATGTAATTACTTGAGGACAAGCAACGTTCAAGTGTGGGGTATTTTGATATTGCTTTAAAGATACATATATTTCGACGCAATATTATTTATATTTCATAGGCTTTTACCGTTTAAGAAGACATTCGATTCATATTTTACGAAGAAAACGACAAAAGTAAACACGAGCTTAAAGTTTGAAGGAACGATGATAAACGAAGGATTTAAACCAAATATATATCGAGATAACGTTTACCCGAATGCAAGTTCAAGATGATCGAAGAAAAAGAGTTCAAATGAAAGTTCCAAGTCAATATACGTCAACACGGGGTCAACAGAGAACAAAAATAGAAATAAAAATAAAATAAAACTGTCGTTTACTCTTACGCGGATCGCGTACTTCTAAACGCGGAACGCGTAATGTTGTTGCTCTTACGCGAAACGTGTGAACTACTACGCGAAACGCGTAATGTTGAGGCCAAATTCAGATTGGATCTACACATGGGCCGGTTACTTTTTATTAAAATATGTATTCTTTATCATACTTTTACAGATACACAAGAATATTACAGTTCAAACGATTGGCTACCTACCACTTCTCAATACTATACATACGGAGTACTGAACAGAAGAAAAAAAAGGAGAGATATATCACAAAAATTAATCATTTTACTAGTGTCTTTGTTTATTTTCTAGTACTCGCGTATCATTTAATTTTTCAGTTTCAATTAATTTCAAGTTTCAAGATTTAGGATAGTTTCAATATTAAGGGTGTATTGTTCGTGATTAAGGGTATTATTGTTCGAGTGAAGGGGTGTTGTTATTGTAATTTTCTACCATTTGAAGTTAATGAAAGTGAAGATTTTTCGTAAGTTTATTCTATTAAAATTATCGTTATCAATTTTTATCATTATTATTATGTTTGTATATTTATATTTTTATGTTTACCCTAGTGTAATGAGTAGCTAAGTTTCCATAGTGTTTGCTTAAATGTAGAGCCCTAGTGAAATGGATTGTTATCATTTGTAAATATTAAAATGTAGCTTAAGTATTTTTAATATTGAGCCTAATTAAAAGAACCATTATTATGTAATTAGATATTTAATCCTTGTCACTTAATTTATCAGATTCAAATTACGAAAGTTATTTTTATTCATATAAATTAAGCTTCAACATTAAAAAATGATTTAGACGAACTTATGAATAAGTTATTAACACTAATTTAGAAATAAAGTTCGGTGGGTTAGGTAATATCATTAGTTATATAATAGTGAAATTGTAAAAAGGGAAACCGTTACGATTTAGGTTTTGGCAAAAGTCAAAACTAGGTTAGGTCTCAATTTAAATACTTTGGGAATAGTAACTATCTAAATAAGATCAAATGAAAATTAGATTTAATTTAGTTAATTGAAACTTTATATATTCGAAAGAAAATATTAAGTTGTATACTAAAACATTTTAATAAGACTTAAATTTAAAACAATCCATGGATCTAGAGGTGAAATATTTAAGTGAACACTCCCATTTATCTATTGCAAATAATTATTATTATTATTTTTTACGTATTAGTATTCAGAAAACTAAAAATTTAAATTAATCTCCTTCAGCTAAATACTATTATTTTGTCACATCAGATAAAACATACGCGGATCGTGTATAACATTACACGAAACGCGTAGTCCCAAAACATACGTGGAACGCGTATACAGACACGCGGAACGCGTAAGTGTAATAACAGTACTGTTACGAATTTTGTTTAAAATCCAAGTTTTAGTTAAATCTTTTATTATTACTTTTAAGTATTTAATTTATAATTAGTATAATTATTATAATTCTCTTTCATCCATTTATAATTTAATTAAAACTAAAAATTTAGTTAATTTAAATAATTTGTATTTTATTTTATTGGTTAAAACAAATTCCTAATCATTTAGTTTTATTGCAAGTTATTGTTTTACTTATTACCATTCAGTAATACAATTGTTTTATCGTAAATAGTATAATATCATTTAGTTCACTTTTAATCTAATGATTATAAATCCTGTAATCTTGTAATTTTATTTATCAAGTAAGTTAGCTAAGTTATTTTTCATTATTGTTATATTATATAATTCCTAATCCAAAACCCCCTTTAAATTAGTTTAACTTCAAAGACTATTAAAAACCATTAAACACTCCATCTCCCTGTAGAACGAATCGGATTTACCTATGAAACTAAACTACGCGGATAGGACTAGTTTCCTATATATGTGTGAAATCAACCCGAATTCATTAAAACACCATATATACAATAAATCAATTCGTGTAACAAAACAACTCAAATCCGTTCAAAACAAAGGTATAGTTTCACCACATCAACAAATTTATGAGTATTAAACATATTAGCAAGTAGCAAGTAATACTCACACATAGCAAGAGATAGTTACTAATAGATATTTGCACAACTTTTAATTTAAGCTTTTAGCAAGCTTACTTGCAACATAACATATTGCATGATTATTGTGTAATCACACATTAATGTCCAACACATGCACAAGGGAAGAGCAATCTCTAGTTGGGACTTGGTGACCATCCTAAATGTATCTAAGTGTATTTTAGGATTACAAGTCTTTACTAGTTACACTTGAAAGCATTGTTCTTTATTTTCCCTTAATTAATCACTAAGTCATCTTTAATAGTAATTATTGTTCTAGTGACATTGGCTTAAGTGTGCTGGTACTTGATGATCATACTAAGGATGTCTAGATAAGAATCAAGATCACAAGTTGTTGATTAACACTTATGTGTTATGCCTAATCTTGGTTAATTTATCATTAAGATGTCATTAGGCATAAATAACCACGATTAGTGTTTTTATGACCAAAACTCAATTGAGTATGGAGAAGGAATCTATTCTAAGCGTGTTGAGAAAGGTTTCATGAATTATAGATGTCGGGAACTAGTCAAACTTTATTTGGTCAAAATTGGTAACAGAGAAAACTGTGGTCGCACTGCGGTTGACCGTGGTGGCGACCGTGCAACTTGTTTCACAAAACTGCGTTGCAATTCAGTTTGGAGTTCTGCGGCTGACTATGCGGTCGACCTTACCTTGACCGTGTATTTAGCTGAACTTTAATTCTATTCTTTAAGCTATGTTTGACTTGGTCATTTGCAAGATAAAGTATGGATTAGTGACCTTGCGTGTTTTATGTTAAGATGTCGGTCATTACTTATACATATGTATGTGTCATCATCAAAACATAATCTTTCGTTAATCATCATACTTAAGTTTGTCGTTTAGTTCATTAACCAACATTCAACCAACATTCTCCCACTTTTTGATGATGACAAACATACAAGTGATGAGGGACATTTTGCTATGAATACGCAAGTGTTAATAATCACTTGTATCCATCTTTCTCCCCCGTTTGTAGAGGCAAAAAGGTTAGCTCCCCCTAGAACTAAGCTTGCCCTTAGAGCAAAGCTCCCCCTTAAATTGTACACGTTGGAAAATATTTATTAAAACATAACATACACACATTTTATTCAAAGCAAGCACAAACCATAGTGATGCATATATGAAAATATGCATGGAAAGTGCAGTAGATCAATCCTAGGTTTGTTCTACATGGGGCAAGATGTGCTTGTGTGAGATGAGCATTTTCCACAGACAAGATTGTTCAGAAAGCGTCGCAGGATCTTGTGAGTTCGACGATTCTGACGATGAATGATGGACATTTGAGTGGAAGATAACAGTGCAATGAACTGGTCATCTTCAACACTATCATCAGATCCCGTAACACTCCAGGCAGGTGTGTTCTCACATTCTGTTTCTTCATTAAAAGGTCGAACCGAATCGTAATCGATTGGGAGGGTGGTTAGACCAACAGGATGTACATCTCGAACACAGTTGTGTGAAGAGCTTCGTTAGGTGTGCCCCATAAGAAAGGGAGAGTGATTCATTGTACACCAATCCATTCATCCTCTTTGCCATGAACAGTGCCATGTTGACTTGAATTCGGTGTTGGAGACACCAGAGTAGTGAGGCTTCACAGGCATGAACATTTGTGGATAGTGTTTCCACCTTGCAGTAGATGTTTTGACTTATGACTTTGAGCCAAAGGTCAAACTTAGGTGCAAGATGATTTGCCTTAAGACCATAACTTTGGATTTCAATGTGATTGATGGGCCTTTGACAAAAGGTGTTGATGATGTTACCTTTGTGACAAATTCAGGAAGACAGAGGAAGTATGGACTATAGGAGAAACATTCCACACCTTCATCAGGAACATGCATAAATTTTCCAAAGTCTTTGAGAGACATGGAAAATCCTTTATCAAACAACCGGAATTTGACGTTATTTGGGGGAGTGAATTCATAGTTAACATAGAATTCACGAACCAGAGTGGAGTGAATGGGACCTCTTAAGGTTAAGAATAAATCCCATTTTATGTGAGCAAAATTCTCGAGAAGCTCCTTTAAAAAGTGCTCAATAGTGACCATACAACCTTCGACAATTGGTCTAGTGCTAACCATTTGTCGATTGCGGTTGATCACATCTCGTTCTTCTTGGGAGTTAGGAAAGTGATTATCAAAGGAGTCGGAAACGGAAGAAGATAAGTCAATCACAAAAGGATTGTTAGGAGAGTTGTTTGTTTGGCTCATTTTGAGTGAGGTGGTGTAGTGAGTTTTGCATCATAATCTTCTCAATTTAAAGGAAAAAAGATGAACCTTCATTTAATCTTTCATTCTCTTTTGGAGTAATTGAATCTTTTGAGAAATTTGATCATATTCAAGTATGCTAATTTGTGAATGATACTTTGAAAATAGATCCATTTAGATTTGAGAGGTTCAATGTGCATTTATTTTTCAAGGAGAGAGAAGAAGAAATGTCATACTGGTACACGGTCGATTCTACGGTCGACCGTGTGCTTGACCGCATGAGTTCTGAGGAAATTTATCAAGCTGTTGCTAGCCTAAGTTGACGTATTCATGCAAATATTATTCAAAAGATATTCAAATAGTCATTTAAAAAAAACGCACAATCACATAATGTATTTCATCAAACAAGCACTTCAACTAACATTGCAAATTTATCTTCTTCTACTACTTCCTTCACCTCCACTTCTTACATCGTTGCTTCTTCGGCATGAGAAGGCCCTTTTTGCTTTCTTCAATAGCAGTTGAATCTTAGATTGATACTTCTTTATCTTAGCTTGATTCAAGTAGATTCTTTCTGCTTTTGAATCCCTATCTAAACCATAAAAAGGATCATTAGCTTCATCTGGAAACAGTTTTTTTGTCACTGACGGATATTTCTTCCAGTTTGATTTGTGAGTTGATCATAGCTTCATAGACCCTATCAATCTCATCAGAGTCATCTTCATCTCCGCAAACCATCAATGTTAATGAGTGGCGATTGAATATTTGATTGGTTGAATTTGTGTGAATGTCATCTGTTATTCTTAGTTTTTCAAATAACCTTGTAAGATGCATTCGATAAGGAAGAGCTCTTGTTGAGTCGTTTGGTATATTGCTCATTCATATTGCCATAAAATAAGCCATGTTCACTGGTACTTGCATTTCCAAACACTAAAGAAGAGCCATCTGAACAGCATGAATATGTGAACAATTTCCCATTCTACAATAGACATTATAATCGATCATTGTGTTCCATATGCGGAACTTCTTTCGCAGGTGTTTGCCCAGTACTCCTCGATTGAGAATTTCTTCTCTTGGAGTGTTGTCCTCACACAGCGTTCGAATAACAGTGTCTCTATTGATGAATTCTAGAAGATAAGCTAGACTATGTCCTGTGTGTAAGAACCTTTTTCCACTTACTGGAACTTCTAAGAGTTTTCCGAATTCTTGAAGGGTTAACGTTTTTCTTGTTCATTTCAACCTAAAAGTAATCAATCCATCGGTATAGATGAAGCTAGAGTAAAAGTCTCGAACGAGTGATGGATAAATTGGCTCGCGTAAATCAAGAAATACATCCCAGTTTAAATCTGAGAAGGCTGCCACCATTTCAGGAAAATCTTCCGCTTCAATTCTTCTTCCTTCTGCTATTCTTCTATCTTTTACTTTCTCTTTATTGAGTGTCGATTGATGTGGACGAAAGTTTGATGAGCTTTCTCCTTGATTAGCCATTTTCTGCACATTGACACTTCAAATTAATCTAAAGTGTATGGTTCAATTGTAGGCAACAAGTTTTGCAAACTTTAATTATCATCAATACTTAGATGTTTTGATGTTAATGTTCTTCACATTTTCACTCTTCATTAGTATTAACGAGTTTGCAACTAGATTACGATTTTCACAAAGTTCATACGTGTCTTAGACTTTTGAGATCATCATCAACACATGTTTTGACATCTAACATTATCACACTCAATTTGCAACAATATTGTTTGTATCATATGAACAATGATTCTATGAAAATCTAACCTAGATGTATAATGAACCCTAGAATTGTCCAAAGTTAAATCAATGCATAAATATATTACAATCATTACTACAATCGTTTCTAAATTGTTCTTCAAGAACAATTTTGATTGTTTGCATCAATTTGAGTTTTGATTCATTCTAATTAGGGTTTCTTCATAACCCTAATTCGTTATACAAACATAATTGAATGCTAGGAAAGCAAGGATTAATCATACCGAGAGTAGGAATTAAGATGGAAGGAATGCGTGTTCTTCTCCGTGCGGTCGATCTCCTCAGCCGTGTGCAAAGTGTGTGTATGTTTTGAAGTGAGTTGGAATGAAGTAAACGTGAGGGTTTTATTTAATTTAAAACAGAATCAGACCACGCACGGTTGAACCACGGTCGACCGTGGTGTTAGCCGTGCAGGAATTTTCAGGCGTACAGAACAAGAGTCTGCGGCGGGGTATACGGTCAGCCGTGATGCTGCCGTGGATTCTTCTGATCACCAATTTCTTCACTTATACTTCTTTTGAGCGCGTTTTGACGACTCGTAGGTTCTATAGAATACTTGAGGACAAGTTTTCTTTTCCTAACATTGAATGATTACATCCTCCCGATGTTTAATCATCAATGACACGTAGTATACTATATATATATATATATATATATATATATATATATATATTCAATCATACACATAGTATACACAAAGCGCATTCATCTTGTATTTAGCATGCAACACATGGTTTCACACAAACACACAATCCTAATACAAGTAAACTTCCTTCACTAATATATTAAAATTATTTTTCAAAAACAATTTTGCATTTGTAAGAAAAACCTTTCATTAATACAACGTCTTTTTGAGAAGGTTATTCACATTAGCATTTTGATCATTGGTTTTGATTGATTTTAAGTTTAACCAATCCTTGACTTATCCCTTCCGTAGAATTGCTAGCTTGGTCCATTTTTCCCATGTTCTCAATTCTTCTAATAATAGACAATGGACTTTGATTACATGACTTGTGTTTGCTAGAGTCTTGACACATACTCATTTCACGTTTGTCTTTTGATGAATCATAAATAATCATTCTTTCAAGTTTTCTTTTCAAGGCGTTGTTTTTATCAATTAAGACTTTGTTAAGTTGTCTAACATTGTGTAATTCTTTCTCTAAAAGTTTTACTTTCTCACGACTACTATGATACACAAATTTAATATTTTTTGTAATCATCTAATAATTCTTCATAATTAGAAGGATAGAATACATGTACCTCATTGCAATCCACGCTTGAGAGATCATCTTCTTTGAGTGGAGATTCAACTTCTTCTTCACTTTGACCATCTTGATCCAAATCATTACAAGAACCCATGAGGCAAACATCTTCATTTACATCCAAACCCTTTTCTTGAAAATCTTCAAGCTGTCCCAAATTCTTCCTTATTCCTTTACCCTTTAAACTCCTAGAGTTTTCTTCTTCTTGAGAACATAGTGAATCCCAACATTCCTTTGCACTTTCACATGAAATTATCTTTAATCTTTCTTCACTAGGAAGAATTCCATGAAGTAGTGAAATTGCATCAAATTCTTTCAAAACATCATTGTTTTGAAATGTTGACTTCACTAGTCTTGAACTAGCTTGTGGAACAAAGTCTCCTACTTTGATTATTCTCCACAAGTAGTAATATCTGGATTTGAGATAAGCCTCAAATCTCAATTTTCGCACATCAATATCCATCTTATCAAAGATTGGTGCTTCTTTCACCAATTCTTCCAAGTATCCCATAGTTTGAGTTGATCCGAGAATCGTTGACTCAAGTTTTTGCACGAAACGAATTTTGACACTTTCAAAAACATTTATAGAACAATGATTTGAGCAACCGCTCCGATACCAATTGTAAGTAACTAGAGGGGGTGAATAGTTACTTAATACATTTTTAACACTTTTTCGATTGATCACCGAATTCGATTAACTTTGATCAACCAATTAACCTCAAACTTGATGTGTGTAGCATATATGTTCAAAATGATAAATGAAGTAATGTAAAGAACATAGACATAAGGATTTATAGTGGTTCGGGTGGATGTTAACTAATCCACCTTAATCTACTCTCCGATTACACTAATCGGGATTTCTTGCTTCACTAAGCACTTTTCTCCAAACCCGGTGGAGATCCGATTTACAAGTCTTCAACTTCTTTGGTAGACAACAAACCTAATCTTTCTATCCCTTTGAAAGATCAAATCCAACCTAGATCAACTTGTCTTCACCTTGGACAAGTATTAATCTCCAAATAAGATTAATCAACTTCCTTAGTCCCTTTAAGGAAGTAATCACTAAGCTAGCCTATGCTTCTACTAATTGAAGTTACAAGACTTATACACTTTTAATGATGATCCTAAGATAATACTAGGACATACATTACACAAAGTAAACTTACAAGATTAATAATTTTGATTAGTAAGTTTACATCAACCAAATTCTATATCTATAAGATTATAGAATCTTCTCTTGATTGATCACATTTGAGTAGTAATTTGAGCCCTTGTGATCTCTGAAAATAAGCTTTTGAAATATGCAAGAGGGTCAACTTCAAATACTCTTCAATGCTTGCCTTTTATAGTAGGATTCAAAATATAGCCGTTGACACACGGTTTCCAGCAAAACCGACCGTGGTTCGACCGTGCGTGCTCCAGTTCAAAATTAGTATCCATTGTATAGCCGTTTGACTCAAATTTGAACACTACATTTTGGCACCTTTACTCCTTCTAGCACCTGCAAAAGAAACCAAACATCCTATACAAGTACTATATGCATTAAGTGTGAGATTTGGTCTTATTGCATGAAAGTGACATAACACTCTATTAGTAGTGAACCCAACATTCTTGGAGAAGTGTCTTGATTGATATTTTGGGAAATCTCATATTGGTCAAGACTTTGTTAGTCACTTTAATGCATTTGGTTCAATTCTAAAGACTAGTCAATATGTCATTAACTTCCTAGTTTCAATTAATCACAAGTCATGTTTATTTTAAGCTTAGGTAGATTAATTGAATGATGTCTTTCTAAGATGATCATTAAGTATATAGAGACATCAAAGTTAAGTCATACTTGAACAAGCAATCATAATTTGTTACTTAGACAAGACCAAGTGAACAATTGATCATAATTTCATTGTGAACCAATTTACACTTAATTTGTTGGAGTAGACTAGTTACTTGAATCCTAACTAGTAAGCACATAGCAAGCATGTTAATCAATTTGACAAATTTATGAGTATTAAACATATTAGCAAGTAGCAAGTAATACTTACACATAGCAAGAGATAGTTACTAATAGATATTTGCACAACTTATAATTTAAGCTTTTAGCAAGCTTACTTGCAATATAACATATTGCATGATTAATGTGTAATCACACATTAATGTCCAACACATGCACAAGGGAAGAGCAATCTCTAGATGGGATTTGGTGACCATCCTAAATGTATCTAAGTGTATTTTAGGATTACAAGTCTTTACTAGTTACACTTGAAAGCATTGTTCTTTATTTTCCCTTAGTTAATCACCAAGTCATCTTTAATAGTAATTATTGTTCTAGTGACATTGGCTTAAGTGTGCTGGTACTTGATGATCATACTAAGGATGTCTAGATAAGAATCAAGATCACAAGTTGTTGATTAACACTTATGTGTTATGCCTAATCTTGGTTAATTTGTCATTAAGATGTCATTAGGCGTAATTAACCACGATTAGTGTTTTTATGACTAAAACTCAATTGAGTATGGAGAAGGCATATATTCTAAGCCGGTTGAGAAAGGTTTCATGAATTATAGATGTCGGGAACTAGTCAAACTTTATTTGGTCAAAATTGGTAACAGAGAAAACTGGGGTCGCACTGCGGTTGACCGTAGTTGCGACCGTGCAACTTGTTTTCACAAAACTGCGTTGCAATTCAGTTTGGAGTTCTGCGGCTGACTATGCGGTCAACCGTACCTTGACCGTGTATTTAGCTGAACTTTAATTCTATTCTTTAAGCTATGTTCGACTTGGTCATTTGCAAGATAAAGTATGGATTAGTGACTTTGCGTGTTTTATGTTAAGATGTCGATCATTACTTATACATATGTATGTGTCATCATCAAAACATAATCTTTGGTTAATCATCATACTTAAGTTTGTCGTTTAGTTCATTAACCAACATTCAACCAATAGGTGGAATAATTAAGTGGACATATTTTTATCTTATTTGTTAATCTCTCTTATGTTCATATTAGCTTAATCAATACTTTATCAAAACCCCCCAATCAACCAAATTCTAGGACAATTAATAGTTTCAATTATTCGACTTACACCGCTCTCTTGGGACGAATTTGAAACGAATACTTACATAAAAAGTGATATAATAATCGAGTTTTAAGTGCTCGTTAGTTGTGTGTACTTATTTGTAGTGTTTGAATCTTGTATAAATTTGAGGGTAATAGATGTATTGTTCCACACACATCAGTACTTTCCATTGACGGATTGCGGATTTGGTTTGCATTCATTAAGGCGACAAGGTGAGTGTAAATATATTATATGCATATGTATGCGTACGATGGGTCCAGTGGGGTAGAGTGATCCTTGTGCATTCGGATTCACTTTACATGTGTGAGGGAGAATGGACCCCGTGCGTTTCGGGTCCACATTTCACGTGTGTGCGCGTTTGGGTTACCACCCTTGGGGTAGTGAATCGCGTGAGTTTTTGGATTCACATTGACGTGAGTAAGCCAACCCCGTTGATGTTATTGTTGTGATTTGGGAGGTGAATCGCGTGAGTTTTCGGACATTCCCATTGTTGTAGAGATGGTTAGGGGAAGTGAATCGCGTGAGTTTTCGAATTCACTAGGACGCGTGAGTTTTTCGTCATCCCCATAGTTGCCATGGATTGGGGTAGTGAATCGCGTGAGTTTTCGGATTCACTAGGGCGGTGAGTTTTCGACCAACCCTGATTGTTGTTGTGGTGAAGGTAGTGAATCGCGTGAGTTTTCGGATTCATTAGGGTGCGTGAGTTTTCGGCCAACCTTCATGTGTTTATGGTTAAGGGGTTAACCTTGGGATATTTGTCTGTATGCGTGTGTGTGTGTGTGTGTGTATATATATTGTAACGACCCGTCAAAATCGCTATTGACGCGGCACGTTAATCATTGATTCCACAGTGAGGTTTTGACCTCTATATGATACGTTTTGATAAAATATTGCATTCATTAAAATAAGTGACTTTCTAAACATAGAAAGTTATAAACATGTGGGCAAGTGCTTAGGTATAAGCAAAACCCCGAAATACATAAGTCTTTAATTTACAGGTTGACATCACAGTCCAATTATTTATTACACAACGCAGTTTTATTTTGAATGCAATAAACTTTGTACAAAGCATGAGAGACTCCATGCAGGCAACAAGCACATCACAGCGGAAGCATTCTAAGGACCTGAGAATAAAACATGCTAAAAAGTCAACACGAATGTTGGTGAGTTATAGGTTTAATTGCTCGAGTCATAAACATATATAAAGATAGACCACAAGATTTCATCAAAAGTTTATCAATAGATTCTACGTAACAGAGCACCCTGGTAACTAAACTTAACGCTATAGTGATAATTACCCCATTCGTTTTAATACGCGCAAACCAACGTGTCTTAAACTCAAATAATATACGTCCGTTAAAAGGCTAGCGCTCTAGCTCGGACGGGGATGTCAAGCCCTATGGATCCATATACAATTATTCGCGCCCACCAGTCCATATCCTATGTACTGGCAGCTACTAGTTACCAAAGCTAAGGGATTTTCGGTTTAACTCAGTGTAGAATTTTGTATGTACTTGTGTCTTATTACGTTTAAAATAAATTGCATGTATTCTCAGCCCAAAAATATTTAAAGTATTTAAAAAGGGAGACTATAACTCACAGTTCAATATTGAGACTCAATATTGTTGGCAAATTGCGTAGACGTAATGATGGTAGACGACTGTATGGTTGGCCTTGGATTCAAGAACAATACCCCGAACAATACCCAATATTTCCTTAGCTTAAAGCGGTTTGAAACCCGAATTAAAAACACCCTCGTATATACCTTATTATTATTAAACTTAAATTTAAAATTATAATTATAATATAAATATAAATATTAAGAGAAATATGAAAAAACTTCGTCGAACAAACTGCGTATTTATATTACTTTTCGATTTACTGTAGCTCATGCGATCGCATGAGTTTTCAGTGTTTTTGCCATGCGATCGCATGGCCGCCTTTTCTGTTTTTGTTTGCTAGTTCGTCGACATCAAATAGTGTTTACTGTAGCAAATAGTGTTTTACTGTAGCAAATAGTGTTTACTGTAGCAAATAGTGTTTTACTGTAGCAAAGTCGTTTTCACTGTAGCACTGTATCAAAATACGGTTTCACTGTAGCAAATAGTGTTTTACTGTAGCAAAGTCATTTTTACTGTAGCAATTAATGTTCTACTGTAGGAAAGTCGTTTTTACTTGTACATCTTATAATATATATATATATATATATATATATATATATATATATATATATATATACATACATATATGTATATTTACATAATATTAAATCATAAAGAGAATTGGTTTAAATTAGTCGAAATTTTTCGGGTCATCACAGTACCTCCCCGTTAAAGAAAATTTCGTCCCGAAATTTTGAGTAGTACCTGTTTCATGAGCGATATCAGTGAACAAATGTGGATACTTTTGCTTCATTTGATCTTCACGTTCCCAAGTAAACTCGGGTCCTCGTCTTGCGTTCCAACGAACTCTAACTATCGGTATTTTGCTTTGTTTTAATTGTTTGACCTCACGGTCCATGATTTCAACAGGTTCTTCGATAAAATGGAGTTTATCATTGATTCGTATTTCGTCAAGAGGAATTACGACATCCTCTTCAGCTAAACATTTCTTCAAATTTGACACGTGAAATGTGTTGTGAACACTACTAAGTTCTTGCGGTAGCTTTAATCGATAAGCAACTGTTCCAATTCTTTCGGTGATTTCAAAGGGTCCTACATACCTAGGACTTAGCTTTCCTCGTTTACCGAATCGTACAACGCCTTTCCAGGGTGACACTTTCAACATGACTTTGTCGCCCACTTGAAATTCTAGCAGTTTTCTTCTTACATCAGCATAACTCTTTTGGCGACTCATGGCCGTTTTCAATCGCTGTTGTATTTGAATGATCTTTTCGGTGGTTTCATGAATAATTTCTGGTCCAGTAAGTTGTCTTTCTCCTACTTCACTCCAACAGATAGGAGATCTGCACTTTCTACCGTAAAGTGCTTCAAATGGTGCTGCGTTGATGCTCGTATGATAGCTGTTATTGTATGAAAATTCTGCCAACGGTAAGTGTCGATCCCAACTGGTTCCAAAGTCAATCACGCATGCCCGTAACATGTCTTCCAATGTTTGTATTGTTCTTTCACTTTGACCATCTGTCTGTGGGTGATAAGCGGTGCTCATATCTAATCGAGTTCCCAATGCTTTTTGTAATGACTGCCAGAAACGTGATGTGAATCGGGTGTCGCGATCAGATATGATAGAGATGGGTACACCATGCCTGGAAACTACTTCCTTCAAATATAGGCGTGCTAATTTCTCCATACTGTCTGTCTCCTTTATTGGTAGAAAGTGAGCTGATTTAGTTAGACGATCAACTATCACCCAAATAGTATCATGACTACTTGCAGTCCTTGGCAATTTCGTAATGAAATCCATGGTTATTCTTTCCCATTTCCACTGCGGAATTTCTGGTTGTTGCAGTAATCCTGACGGCTTTTGGTGCTCAGCTTTGACCTTTGCACACGTTAAACATTTGCTTACATAAGTAGCAATTTCTGTTTTCATATTAGGCCACCAATAAAACTTCTTGAGATCGTGGTACATTTTTCCGTTTCCTGGGTGAATTGAGTACCTCGTTTTGTGTGCTTCATCCAGTACTAGTTGCCTTAGGTTACCATGTTTTGGTACCCATATCCTACCAGCAAAATACAGGGTTCCATCGGCTTTTTCTTCAAGTTGTTTTTCTAACCCTTTGCTTATTTCGCCTTTTCCGTTTTCTTCTTTTAAAGCCTCTAACTGTGCTGCTTGAATTTGTTTTGTGAGATCAGTACGAATTGTAATATTCAAAGCTCGGACCCTAAGAGGTTTTACTCTTTCTTTTCGACTTAGGGCATCAGCTACAACATTAGCCTTTCCGGGGTGGTAACGGATTTCACAATCGTAATCGTTTAACAACTCTACCCAGCGACGTTGCCTCATATTGAGTTGTTTTTGATCAAAAATATGCTGAAGACTCTTATGGTCGGTGTACACTGTACACTTGGTGCCATATAGATAGTGTCTCCATATTTTGAGTGCAAAAACTACTGCTCCAAGTTCTAAATCGTGGGTCGTATAGTTCTTTTCATGAATTTTTAGTTGTCGTGAGGCATATGCGATGACTTTTGTGCGTTGCATTAATACACATCCTAAACCTTGGCGTGAAGCATCACAATAGATCACGAAATCATCATTTCCTTCTGGTAATGACAAAATGGGTGCAGACGTTAACTTCTTCTTTAATAACTGGAATGAGGATTCCTGTTCCGTGGACCAATCATACTTCTTTCCCTTTTGAGTCAATGCAGTTAAGGGTTTGGCGATTCTAGAGAAATCTTGAATGAATCTTCGGTAGTAACCAGCAAGACCTAAGAATTGGCGGATTTGTGTTGGAGTCTTCGGTGTTTCCCATTTACTAATGGCTTCGATCTTGGCGGGGTCAACTTTAATTCCATGTTTACTGACAACATGGCCCAAAAATTGTACTTCTTGTAACCAGAAATCACACTTCGAAAATTTTGCGTACAATTCTTCTTTCTTGAGTATCTCTAGTACCAGTCTTAAGTGTTGCTCATGTTCTTCCTTGTTCTTCGAGTAAATCAATATGTCGTCGATAAAAACAATGACAAATTTGTCTAAATACGGTCTACAGATGCGATTCATTAGATCCATGAATACTGCTGGAGCATTAGTCAATCCAAAAGGCATGACTAAAAATTCATAGTGACCGTAACGGGTTCTGAACGCTGTTTTAGGAACATCTTCTTCCTTCACTCTCAGCTGATGATATCCGGAGCGTAGATCAATCTTAGAATAAACACTTGATCCTTGCAATTGATCAAACAAATCATCAATCCTCGGTAATGGGTACCAATTCTTGATCGTTAATTTGTTTAATTCTCGGTAATCTATGCACATTCTCATAGATCCATCCTTCTTCTTGACGAACAGAATAGGAGCACCCCAAGGTGAAAAACTAGGATGAATAAATCCACGGTCCGATAATTCTTGCAACTGGTCTTGTAATTCTTGCATTTCTGAAGGTGCAAGTCTATATGGAGATCGGGCTACAGGTGCAGCTCCTGGTATGAGATCAATCTGGAATTCTACACATCTGTGTGGAGGTAGCCCCGGTAATTCTTCTGGAAATACTCCGGGATATTCTCTTACAACCGGCATGTCATTAATGCTTCTTTCTTCAGTATCGATCTTCTTTACATGTGCCAGAATAGCATAACAACATTTTCTTATAAGTTTCTGGGCCTTCATACAGCTGATAAAGTTCAGCTTTGAGTTGCTCTTCTCCCCATAAATCATTAATGACGTTTCATCCTTACGAGGGATGCGGATTGCTTTCTCAGCACAAACAACTTCCGCTCTTGTTTTGGACATCCAGTCCATGCCAACGATTACGTCAAAACTTCCTAGTTCTACGGGTATCAAATCGATTTTGAAGGTTTCACCAGCGAGATTCATTTCGCAACCATGGCAAATTTTATCGGCTTTTATCAGTTTACCATTAGCTAATTCAATAGTATATTTATCGTCTAGAGGTAATGATGCACATTTTAGTTTAAAACTAAAGTCTTTACACATATAACTTCTATCAGCACCCGTATCAAACATAATAGAAGCTAGTTGATTATTAACGGTAAACGTACCCGTGACAAGATTAGGATCCTCACGTGCTTTACTAGCACTAACATTAAATGCCCTCCCACGTGCGGGTTCTTTGTTTTTCTCCTTATCAGGGCATTGATTTATAAAGTGACCAGACTTCCCGCATCCATAACATTTCTTGACATCGGTCAATTTTGTCTTTACTTCAGAAACGGTGGCATAACAATCTTTCGCCACATGTCCTTTCTTGTTGCACTTATCACAGACCACTTGGCAATAGCCTGCATGATGTGTGTAACACCTTTTGCAGAACGGATGAGGTCCCTTATAGTTTGGACTTGCAGTTGCCCCATCTTGTTTACCTTTAAAAGTTTCTTGTTTCTTCAGGTGAGTACTTTTACCCTTATAGTCTTCCCATTTCCTCTTTCCTTCAGTTGTCTTGACTTCGGTAATTGGTGCCTTAATCGAACTCTCTGTGATCTGGTCCATGAGTTGGTGTGCCATTGTCATGGCTTCCTGCATCGTATTTGGTTTGGACGATGTAACATTTCCTTTGATATTGATCGATAAACCGTCAATATACATTTCTATCTTTCGTTTCTCGTTTGGCACCAATTCGGGACACAACAAGGCTAGTTCCATGAAACGCTTTTCATAGTTATTGAGATTCGCGCCGATAACCTTCAGATTACGTAACTCAGATTCCATTTTTCTGATCTCGTTTCGAGGACAGTACTCCTCGATTAGCATCTTTTTCAGTTCTTCCCAAGAGATATCATATGCCGTATCTATTCCTTCTGCTTTAGCATAATTGTTCCACCAAGTAAGTGCACCGTCTTGCAACGTACACGAAGCATACTTTGACTTGTCTCCGTTCGCACAATTACTGATTTTGAAAACGGACTCCATCTTTTCAAACCATCGGGTTAGACCGACTGGTCTCTCAGTTCCACTAAACATCTGTGGTTTGCATCCTTGAAAAGTTTTATATGAGCATCCGTTTCGTGAGTTTGTGTTTACGGCTGCTGCTTTGGCTGCTGCTTCGGCTGTTGCTTTTGCTGCCTCGGCTGCAGCAATTCTTTCATTCACACGTTTCTCGACTAGTTGCTCAAACTCAGCATCCGACATTTGAGACATGTTTCTTCAATAAACACAACAGATATAATTTAATCATATAGAATATTATAGGTAAAATGAGTTGTCAATATTTAGTCGTAGCATATTAATAATATGAACCGATTATTATAAAAGCCTTTTCTTCTTATTAGCATTTTATAATTATTTCTAGGGTATTACCTACCCGTTAAGTTCATACATAATAGCTAGTACAAGGAATTAACTACTAAAATCCTAATAATATTCCACTATGAAAATTATAGCGAGTTACTACATTATTATGTAATAATAATAATAAGAAGTAGTAATAATACAAATAATCATTTCATGCATTTATTATTAATAAACCAAAATAATACAATACCATACAATACTGATATTTTACATATGCTTATTTTACATAACAAGATAGAGTAGCACACATAAGCAATAAAATAGCGCATGGAAGATTTATGGTTGCGAGGTCGTTCATTCAGAACTATCAGAAACTTCTTCCCATTTGGTTCTCTCTGCCAATTGTTTGTGTGCACATGGTCCGACAGACATTCTGGCAGTGTATTTTATTTTTAGTTGGGGTTTTGAGGTACCCGTTGCCTCAGTGGGTTTAATACAATAAGGGTGGTTACGGATCGAATGGTCCTGTTCTTTTTTAATAATTAAGGACATTTTATTATTGTGGTTGTTTTTATTATCTATAGCAAGTTGGAATTTCTCCTTAGTGATCTCTTTTATTTCATTAGCGAAATCCTCCTCCTTACTGATCTCGTCTGATGACGAATTGTCTGAGTCATGTGTAGGAGAATATGATGACGAACTGCAAGAATATGTACCGGTGGTCATGAACCGAAATCTGCCAGGCGTAATCGGCACAACCCGCCCGTCGGCGGTATATCTGGACCAATGTCCATATTTGTTTAGAAATGGACGATCCTCGTTTACTCCAGGGATCATGGGTCCATGCCAACGATACTGTGGCTCCGGAAAACTAAAGCTGGGTGGAGCTGGAACCTCCTCTGGGTTTACCGGGAGTTGAGATTCCCCGGCTAACACAATTTCTTCTTTAATAGGTATTGGAACGCCCTTTTCAGTTGTGGATAGAATAGATTCAGTGTCCGATTCCGAGTCGTACAAAATGATAGGATTAGAGGAAGTCATCTATCACATAATTGAAACAACAATTACGTTAGCATATAAATATATCACATATAATGTTTTTGACCAAATAATAAGCAAAAATCAGTAACAACAGATATGGTCATAGTCCAGACTCACTAATGCATCCTAACAATTACCAGTTAAACACACTAATGTAATTTCTGGTTCCCTATGACCTCAAGCTCGGATACCAACTGTAACGACCCGTCAAAATCGCTATTGACGCGGCACGTTAATCATTGATTCCACAGTGAGGTTTTGACCTCTATATGATACGTTTTGATAAAATATTGCATTCATTAAAATAAGTGACTTTCTAAACATAGAAAGTTATAAACATGTGGGCAAGTGCTTAGGTATAAGCAAAACCCCGAAATACATAAGTCTTTAATTTACAGGTTGACATCACAGTCCAATTATTTATTACACAACGCAGTTTTATTTTGAATGCAATAAACTTTGTACAAAGCATGAGAGACTCCATGCAGGCAACAAGCACATCACAGCGGAAGCATTCTAAGGACCTGAGAATAAAACATGCTAAAAAGTCAACACGAATGTTGGTGAGTTATAGGTTTAATTGCTCGAGTCATAAACATATATAAAGATAGACCACAAGATTTCATCAAAAGTTTATCAATAGATTCTACGTAACAGAGCACCCTGGTAACTAAACTTAACGCTATAGTGATAATTACCCCATTCGTTTTAATACGCGCAAACCAACGTGTCTTAAACTCAAATAATATACGTCCGTTAAAAGGCTAGCGCTCTAGCTCGGACGGGGATGTCAAGCCCTATGGATCCATATACAATTATTCGCGCCCACCAGTCCATATCCTATGTACTGGCAGCTACTAGTTACCAAAGCTAAGGGATTTTCGGTTTAACTCAGTGTAGAATTTTGTATGTACTTGTGTCTTATTACGTTTAAAATAAATTGCATGTATTCTCAGCCCAAAAATATTTAAAGTATTTAAAAAGGGAGACTATAACTCACAGTTCAATATTGAGACTCAATATTGTTGGCAAATTGCGTAGACGTAATGATGGTAGACGACTGTATGGTTGGCCTTGGATTCAAGAACAATACCCCGAACAATACCCAATATTTCCTTAGCTTAAAGCGGTTTGAAACCCGAATTAAAAACACCCTCGTATATACCTTATTATTATTAAACTTAAATTTAAAATTATAATTATAATATAAATATAAATATTAAGAGAAATATGAAAAAACTTCGTCGAACAAACTGCGTATTTATATTACTTTTCGATTTACTGTAGCTCATGCGATCGCATGAGTTTTCAGTGTTTTTGCCATGCGATCGCATGGCCGCCTTTTCTGTTTTTGTTTGCTAGTTCGTCGACATCAAATAGTATTTTACTGTAGCAAATAGTGTTTTAATGTAGCAAATAGTGTTTTACTGTAGCAAATAGTGTTTACTGCAGCAAATAGTGTTTTACTGTAGCAAATCACTGTAGCAAAGTCGTTTTCACTGTAGCACTGTATCAAAATACGGTTTCACTGTAGCAAATAGTGTTTTACTGTAGCAAAGTCATTTTTACTGTAGCAATTAATGTTCTACTGTAGGAAAGTCGTTTTTACTTGTACATCTTATAATATATATATATATATATATATATATATATATATATATATACATACATATATGTATATTTACATAATATTAAATCATAAAGAGAATTGGTTTAAATTAGTCGAAATTTTTCGGGTCATCACATATATATATATATATATATATATATATATATATATATATATATATATATATATATATATACATATACATACATACTGTTGTGCTTGTAGCTAATCTTGTGGATTTGACATGATGGTACATAGAGTATAGCTTCTTTAGTTATACATATGCATGGTATGTGATTATTACTTGTGTTGGTGATACGTATTCATTTTATGCATATGTATGGATATAGTATGTTTACATTCACTAAGCTTTATAACTTACCCTCTCGTTGTTTACATTTTTATAGATTCGCAAGGGGGAGGCGGCAATGGTAAGTACGGGGACTAGTGGACTACCGCGTGTTGCTTTAGAAGACTTTGCTTTTTGGATTTGACTTAGGATTGGGTAATGCAATCCCAATCACCATGCTCGGTGTTTTGTTTGGAATTTTAAGCTCTTGGGTTCGAAAATGTATTTTGGTCATGTTAGACGGGTCTTGGTAAACCTCGGGTTGGTATGCCCATTTTGACACTTAAACTTATGTATTGGATATATCAAAGTTGTCTAAACTTGTTGGGTATTGGAAGTGTTTGAAAACATAAATGTGGTATCGTTGTTAATAATACTATCGATGTTATAAACAAAAAAAGTTCGGGTCGGATTAATGACGGGTTGGGTCATTACATAACTCTAGCGATCCACCTCCCGCATCGGTGAATGTTAAAATAACCGAGAATCGAGATAAGAAAGAAATTGACTCACGATGAGGAGTTGGAGGTGTTCAGAGATTTTATTAAAGACGCTTGAGCGTTTTTGTTTTAGCGTTAGTGTTTCAGATGTTGGATGCTTCTAGTTTAGTCGCTAGATGAATATGAATCTTAATCTACTAGTTACCGGTTAGACTGTGTTTGGGTCTTTTGTATACATTAGTGTAGCGAACTTTGTCTAGGTTTGTTTAGTTTATGGTTGAGTTTTTTGATTTTGTAAGTTTTAAAGAGGTTTTATTTTTGATGAAGATTTTTTTTTTCGTGTTATAAAAGTTTTTCAGTTTTTTTCAAATAAGAAATAAGAAAATAAAATAAAGATGAACCCTAAAAACTCCTATTATTATTAGTCAAAGTCAAAATAAAATGTATCTGGATCACAGATTTAAGAATTGCCATTTGTTGAAGAAGCTGACATTGGTAGTCAAACTTCAACCCACAAATATTTAATTTTAATTACTTAATTATTATTGAAATAAAATAAAAATAATAATTAATCACGACTTCAATAATTCCTTTCTTTACCAACTTCCCCCACGGCAACAAACAAATCTTCATTCAACTTTTGCTTCCTCTTCTTTACTTAAAAATCGACATCTGTTTTTTAAACTCAATTTGCTTACAATTTAATCGTCTGTTCATCTAACTGCGTGTATATATATATTGTATCTATTTAGTGTTTGATATAATTAGAAAAATGAAGTCGTCATTAGGAAAATTAGGGCGCAGATTAACGATGCAGAAGAGTGATGTTAAGGACATGAGAGATCATCAGCCTTCTGCATATATTGATGAACTTGCTCAAGCTTCTAAGGTAGGGTTTCTGATTTTTAATGCTGTAATCAGTTTTTAATTATAATTTCATTTTATTAGTGTAAGTTAGGGTTTGATTTGATCAAATCTGTACTATAATTGTGCAATGTGCTTTATCACTGTATTATTGTTGGAGTGTTATAAAAGCTAATCTACACAAATAAGCATCCCAATTAGGTTATGAGTTGTATTAGTTCCTTATAATTGATTTGCTGCTCTACATTTCTTATATTAAATTATATTTATATTTATTTATAGTTGTTTATATTTGTTATATTTTGTAGCATATGCAAGATATGAGAAATTGCTATGATGGCTTATTATCTGCAGCTGCGGCAACGACTAATAGTATATATGGTAAGCCTTTATTTGTATTCTATTGAAATGCCATTATTTTATGTCGTCCGTATAATTTGTGTTAAGATGTAAGCTGCCTTCTATAATGTAATGTAGTTGGGAACCAATAACAATAATGGCTTAATTGACTTTCAAGTGAATTTCAGTTGCGGTTAAGATATATATATTTACCTCTATTTATGGGCCATGATGAATTGTGGGTGTAGACTGTTCTTATTGTTGACGTCACATTATAGTCTTATTATTGATGTCGCACAGTAGTCTTATTATTGATGTCGCACAGTAGTTTTATTATTGACGTCACAAGATAGTTAACCCTCAACAAAGAATGGACGTGTATGCTACTGTAAGAATTGTTAACATGAAAGTGAAAAGTGTAGATATGGGAGGTAATAAGTTTAAAATGGATCTAATATTTTTTTAGTCTCAGTGTTAATGATTGTACAAGTTCCTTATGGGATTTACAATTGAAATGGCATGGCATGTTAACCTTTCAGAGAAAGCCTTCCGTTTTATTCAGATGAAATTTTCCTAATAACCTTTCAGAAACATAATATTTTCATTTTTTAAATTGTTTATTTTGTTATCGTCTCATTGATAAATATATGCATGATAATCTATGTTTGCAATGGCCATCCATCTTGCAGCATCCTACATTGTATAATTTCTGTTGTACTGTCAACTCAATACGTATAAGTGTATAACTGCATTTATCATGATCTATCATGCATTTAGTTTCAAAGAAAATTATTATCATCAATTTATTCTTGTTTCTCAGAATTTTCGGAGTCGCTAAGTGAAATGGGTAACTGTTTGCTGGGGAAAACCGCTGCTGATGCTGATACTGAGAGTGGTAATAAGAATTTTTTATACTGAGTATTGTTTATTTGCTTATTGCTTTATATATTACATTCTAGTATCTCACCATTACCACTTGAAGTCTTGAATGTTTTGTTTCTTTCTCATTGAAGCTCTGGTGATTTTTTTTTTAAACAATGATACTCGATAATTACATTTTTGGCTTTTGAATTTTGTGAGTGTAAACTGTATGGAGGCATTTTCATTCCATGCAGGAAAAGTGTTATCAACTTTGGGGAATATGCAATTGGAACTTCAAAAAATTGCTGATACTTATGTAAATATCTTTTTCTTTGGTGTAACTTCATAAGTTCTTGTAATAAGTAGCAATCATTTAGTACTTTCTTTGTTATTCAGCGTTCTTATGTGATTGTGACGATTACCAACCCATCCGAGTCTCTCCTCAGTGAGCTACGAAAAGTGGAGGTCTGTCTTTTTGTTCACGCATATTTTTGTAGCTTTTACATATATACTATCATATAAGTCTGCACACTAATATTGTTTAATCTGCTACTGTTGCAGGAGATGAAACTTCAATGTGATGAAAAAAGGTAGACTATATTCATTGTATTGGATTCATATCATTGAAGTAAAGGTTTATTGACTGAGTATTACTATCCAGAGAGGTGTATGAGGACATGTTGGTTCAGCACAAAGAGAAGAAAAAATTGAGAAATGGAAAAGTTGAAAGCTCGATTACTCAAAAACTACAAGAAGCTCAAGATGAATATGACGAAGTGACGAGATTATGCGTATTTCGGGTGAAATCGCTTAAGGAGGGACAATGCCGTAGTCTTATAACTCAAGGTGCTCGTCATCATGCTGCACAGGTCACATCTTTCACCTATTGGCCATTTTAGCCATTTCATATATCATTAGTTTTGACCCTCGTGCTTAGAGATACACAACTGGACCTTAGGCCCTAAGTTAGTTTCAAACGTAGGTCTAAACTGGGAGTCGCTATTATTTAGCTCGGTGGAATTGGAATGAGAACGTGAATAATTGTGTGAACCACCTTGCTTTATGGGTTTAGATAATGATTTATGTCCTATATATAAATCCTAAATTCTTAAACAAACACTTGTATTAATAGTGAAATTTATTTCCTTTTCCCCAACTCCATATTATAGACATTCAGTGAACTTATTGCCCATGTGTGAAACAAACTTGTTTGTTCAAATATCAAACGTAATTGTTACCCTAGCCAAAAAATCCTTTTCAAACAGATGAAAAGATGCGAACTCCCCACTCTTGCCTCAATCATTCAGTCTAGGTCTATCATGTTCATATAATCGTATTATCATTATCTTGGCAAATGAAATTAAATTATAATATATTGTAATTTCTTTATTTGACCTACTACCTAATAAGACTGTTAAACAATGGCCCAAATCATAAGCCTAAGAGAATACAGATAATCCAAATGAATAAAAAAATTGGGCCCTGCTCAGAGGTTTTTGGACCATTCACCTCTGGGCCACAGATTAGGCCGGTTTGTAGAAGGCAGGAGCAAAAAAGTAGAAAAAAAATGTGACCTGGTTTAGACTAACCTGTGCAAGAATTTTTTGCATCTCTAGAGATTGCCAAATTTTGATCTTTTTTCCGTTTTAATCATCGGAAGCAGTTAAATTTCTTCCGTGAGGGGATTAAAGCGCTTGAAGCAGTTGAACCTTTAATAAAAAATGCTGCAGTAAAGCATCACATCGATTATCAACTCAGTGAACTACCTACTTGGGAGTCTCATGAAGGTGAACCTTTGAGTGGCTATGAAAGTACTGATAATGGAGAATTGAGTTTTGATTAT
This sequence comes from Rutidosis leptorrhynchoides, assembly GCF_046630445.1. Classification (NCBI taxonomy): domain Eukaryota; kingdom Viridiplantae; phylum Streptophyta; class Magnoliopsida; order Asterales; family Asteraceae; genus Rutidosis; species Rutidosis leptorrhynchoides. The sequence goes on along the minus strand of NC_092339.1, from coordinate 273,777,595 downwards.
AAACTAAAGAAACAAGGGCTTGATGATGATGTCACCTCAACAAATCCAATGGAGGTAAATATTGTGCTTACATCAGCCACACCTTCACGAATCAGATGTGACTTTTACATGTGTGATGATGTTTAATCTACTTGTACACTCTTTCGTATACGTTCTTGATATTTTTTTATATTTGTTTAACAAGTTGCTATGCTATTTATGTGGAATGTAGCCAACGGTTGCTATTATCAGTAACATTATGATTATTATCAGTATTACTACTATTACTACTACTATTATTGTTAATGTTATTATTATTAATATTATATATTATTATTATTATTAGTATCTAATTGTTATTATAATTATTATTTAATTGTTATCATAATTATAATTATTATATTTATCAATTATTATTATTATTATCATTATTGTCATTATTGACCTGTATTTTCTTTCAGCTGGACCAAGCAGATGCTCCATATCTTCGAGCTTCATATTTCGAAGATTCAATGGTAAGACAATTATGTACTTCCACTGTAGCTCGTAAGTAATTAAATATTACCAATTCGCAAGGTTGAAAAAGGACCCATACACTGCCAATTATTCATATTGAAAATATTTAATTAATAAGTGATTCAACACATCCCTAATGTTTCAAAATTATATACATTATATATTATATTGTTCCACCTTTGTTTTTGCAGATAAATTTGAATAAACCTAAAGGGGAGCAACTTAATAGCAGGCAAACTAGAGTGAGCAGCTATTCTGCCCCACTTTTTCCCGAAAATAGGGATACATCCGAAAGGCTAAAAGAAACGCAACCCGCACAAAAGTTTCACTCTTACGTATTACCTCCTCCCATTACCCGAAATCAAATTTCAAAACCGCCATCCATTTCTCATTCCAATTCATCTCAAAATTTACAATACCGGGTCCCAGTTGACCACGAGAAACATTTAAGACGTATTAGTGATACTAACACATCAACTTCTGCTTTTACCTCAAAGGTACAATCGACAATAAAAGATACTCAATTACCCGCTCCTACCGGGAAATTCTCGTTGTCACATCGGGATAATTATAACAAAACCGATAGTAAAGCAGCCAAACAAAAATCTTATTCTGGTCCGTTAACACCAACCAAACAATTTTCTTTTAAAATTACGTCTAATAATAGTGGACCCATTACCTCAACTGAACTTCCTCAACCGCCTTCTTGGGTCCTGGTTTCTCAACCAAACTTGACATCAAACGTGTCTCGTAGTGCTTCACCACCTCCTATATCTTCACCTGAGCTTCATGAGCTTCCCAGGCCTCCTAATGGTTTAGCCTTTTCGAAACCGGTTGCTATTTCTAGTGGTTCGATGGGACATTCAGCACCATTATTACTCAAAAATCAAGAAATTTCTCCACCGAATAAACGGCCTATGCTTACATCAATATGTGTATCTCCTCTTCCGCTTCCGCCTTCAGTTCCCAAAAATTTTTCTATACCCTCGAGTAACAGTTAGACCTGAAGAAGAGGCTTCTCATGTAGGTCTCAGTAAAGGTACTTCTCAGAAACCTATTTGCTTTTTTTATATCAAGTACATGTGTATTTTTGGTCCCGTTTACATATGGGTTGATATCTGTTCTGTTTTTATGCTAGAAGAGTCAAATCAAAAGAATTAGAGAAAAAGGGGAACATATAATATGAGTTGACCTGGTCAAATGGGTTCAAGTATATTACTGATTTGGAGTTTCAATCTTTTAGTCAACAATCTAGAGTAGTAGTTTATTAGCAGTGTTGCAAAACTCGGAATTACTTGGCGAGTACTCTGTTTTTGTAGCTCGGGTAGTACTCGGCCAAACTTGATCTAACTCAGTCAAACTTAGTCAACATTCGAGTACTATTCGAGTTTCCGATTACTCCCTCCAAAGTGAAGTCCCGACCAAGTACCCCCCCGAGTAGCGATTTTTGCAAACTTCGTGTCTTAGTAGATTCTTAGTAAGCAGAATTGTCGTGTTTTTTTACCAAAATAAAAATTGGTCAAGTAAGTGTTTGTGCGTCAACAAAACTTGATCTGGCCTGTTTTAACCCATGACCCGAGCCACTCATCTAGCAATTTCTAATATCAAATTTATCTATATATCAAATATCAGTTAGAAGAAATGGGAAGACTAACGTGATTAGGCGGTATTCATTGTTTATTTTGTCTAGATTATTAATTTTGCAATTTCTTTATTAAAATAAATAAAATTAGTGAATAGTTGAATATCAATTTTCGCTAGCTATAGTAGTAAAATGTGGTAGCTACCGCATTGGTAGTGTGTACACTTTATCACCTGGGTTGTCCAGGTTCGAATCCCACAACCATCCTTGTTTCTTTCATTAAGATTCAGTATATTGTTTTGTACTCTTAGAAATCTCTTGGCTCGATGTCTTTAAATCCCGCCTAAAGTTGGATGAGTTTAACATAAAACATGTTACTACATGTTATTCACATTGTCGCATATTTTTCTAGAAACTGCGAAACTTGGCTTTCAGTTCTCATTTTAAATTCCTTGTGGTTGCAGGTTAAAGCTGATTTCAGATGCTAGGCTGAGCATATTCTTTTAGGTTACTGCTTCATTTGTTCTTGCTCTAAAGTAGAGACCTGTAAATACTAATGACGTCTTCCATGTAAGATTTTTATTTATTTTGGTCACCAGTAGTAGTTTCGGTTTCTGTATTTCACATCTAACGTCTAACAGAACATGACGTTTGACACATCTTCTGGTATTTCATCCAACTTTTGTTCAAGTAGGTAACTTAAAATTGTTTCTTTTCAATTTGTGTTTTGTAGTATTTTCAACAAAGACTGGTAATATTAGAGCAAACATATTATTCGATTGTCTGAAAGTTTTGCACACGAAATTGTTTTAACTTTTTCTAAGGATTAAGTATTTGACGAATGATTAGAGACACTGTACTTTGTTCATTAGTGGCAAGTTCGGTTTATTTGCTAAATTTCAAACTGAAGTAAATTCGATCAATCCGATTCCTTTTCAAGAGGGTTTCGAGATACTTCTTACTATAAAATAGATTTTTTGATTCTAAAAAGAGGTTTCGTTTTACCAGAACTTCGATTCTTTCTAACAAAAACGAAAACGAAGATATTCATTTTTCGTAAAAAAAAAAAAATTTTGTTTGTGATTATTTTAGTTTTATCAACATATCATGATTAAATAACATCTCCAACACACCCTACTTCAACAAGATTGTTGACCAAATTGAGTTCAAAAAACTTAAAACCAAAGCACAAGTTACAACACTTAAACCTGGCTATAACTGGACCAGAAGCATTGAGATTAGTCCCATTACATTAAAACCTTACAAAATCATACACTATTAATGTGGTTTACAATATCATGTTACTTTCTATACACAAAACTGTGCATTCTTTGTAAAATAAACAAAACAAACACTAGCTTTTCAAGCTGCACATATTTTCAGTTAATCATCTTCATCATCATCTGTTAAGTGAGTTTTAAGTGTTTGATTTGGTATTATCCATTTTTTACTCTCCCATGCTGCATCTTTATCAGGCAATTTATACTCGTCCGATTTTAAAGATAACTCAAACTCAGGCAGATCAGGTAATACGTCCAAACTCCTGCATGAGTTCCCTACTCAGTTAGCACAGAATATATAATTTACCATCATGATACTAAACGAAATGAAATTTGATTGCTTACTTTTCTTCCTCTAAAAGGTAGGAGTACATCTGCAACTTTTTAGCTGCGGTTTCAGGAATTTTCTTGTTTAAATGCTTCATGGCGCCCCATGCAGCCGGAGCCCTTCATATATTTAGGTAAATAGATTATTATGCTAATAATCAAACTGCAAAACTTAAATCACTTAAAAAGGAAGCAAGGACATATTTACTTATTAGTGGGCCGATTCAATTGTGTTATATGGTCGAAAGGGTAAAAAGTTAGCTATGGAGAAAACGGGTCTAATGGATTTAAGTTGCTCAATATTTACCTTTTTAATGATATATACCTCCAAAAACATTTTAATAATGATTAGAACTTGTTACCATCACAAAATAACCCAGTGGTTGGGGCCTGAGTTCTTTGCAAGAGGTCTCGGGTTCGAATCCTGTCTAGGACGAATATTAGGGATGGGTTAGAAATAACCAGGTAGTAATCCTGATGGGCTGCGTACATCATAGTATGGGGTCGGATTACTCGTCCTCTAGGGTAGCCCGAACAAGAAAAACCTTCTACCTTTTTTTGGGATCAAACCTGTCCTTTTGGGTTCTGCATAATGACCCGTTCAGGGTTTTGGGTCGTGTTTAAATTTATGGGTCGTGCATAATGACTCAAGCCCGACCATAATATCCAGCTATGGAAAAAGTAAACCTTTTGACTTTACCGCTTGACCCGTGCACTTTGCCACCTCTAATATTCACTTCATCTTACAAAATACTCTGATGAGTCTTAATTACCTTGTAATAGGATGTGTTAGGCAAAAGTTTAAGCATGCCTTCTTGCTCTCTGTTAAAATCTCTTCTGCAGCAAGAAAACAACACACTGCGCTGATGTGGCATGATGGTTCGGTACCCTTGTCCGTTATTAAACCATGGTAGTAATATGCTGCAGCCTGATTACACATTTCAGTCACCAAAAATCTTGATTTAAATACAATTATTGATAAAAATGGTGTTATAAGTTCAACTATGTTAGCAATAATAATGCAAACCTTTGCTTCAAGATACTTCCATTTAATAAATGATAGATGTTTTTTTCCATATCCATTAAGATTTTCACATGTTGACAAACAATAATGACCCTGATTAAAAACAAAAAAATAAGTAATTGGGTGAGAAAATGTAGATATCGAATTGTCGATTGTGGCAGAAAAAGATACACTATTTACCTGGCCGAAATAACTTAATTGCTCGCATGCTAATCTTCTCTTTACAGATAAAGTAGCATTTTTACATTCAACTGCAGAAGCAAGCTGCATTTCTGTTCCCTGAAAGTCATACAAATATAACCATGTTAAATAGAGGTGGCAATTTGGACCCACATACTTGAAAAGGTTGATTACACGTAAATTGGCTCAATTAAAAAAGATCTATCTAAGAACTAAACTAGTTAAACAAACAAAAATTTTCTTAATTTGTGTATATCAATATCATGCATACGAACTCTATTACATTATCGTTGGAGTTTTATGATTGTAACTAACAGATCAGTTCAAAATTTTAAAAACAGACAAACAAGTGTTTGTGGGTCAATCCAACTCGGCGACCTATTTTGTGGTGTACTAAAAAGAACATACCTGCGCGAGTGCTTGAATATAAGCAGCCTCAATCACATTCTCCTGCAAATCTACCGGAAGCTTCATCCTGATCATAAAGTTCGAGATGAATTACACAAACAGAATCCATTAAAACTAATACATAATTAATAAGGATCAATTCGTCACGAAATTTGTCAACATACTTAATATGAGGTGGAATTTGGATGAGTATTTCGCGAAGACAGAGCTGCAGGTAACCAGCTGCCTTCACCAATAAGTCGACAGCAGCTCGTATGTTATCTATGATTATAAAAATAACAATAAAATAACAGATCAAACAGCAGTCGTGCAGACTAACTCTACGTTAGTTGTTTAACGTAAATGGATCACACACCTGTAGATTCAACAGATTCACTAGAAATTGTTTGATCAGGAATCAACTTAGAATTTGCCTCCATTAATGTCACCATAGCCATCATATGAACAACAGATAGTATTTCAAACCAAGAATCCGCAACACAAACCTCCTACTCGTTAGAAAGAAAAAATCATTTTACTATTCATAAATGAATTTTGCTAACGACAACCCTTAAAGCAGTCAAGGGTTGTCGTTAACACGCTTAATACACTTGTACAATCAGGTAACCGTCACTAATAAAGTTAATAACCAACTGTTGCGTACAAGTATTTTAAGCATGTTATTGACAACCACTGTCATTAACAAAATCCTTTATAAAATCAAATTCCATGATCATAAAGTAATGGAAAATGAATTTCTCACTTGTCGTCCATCGTCTATACTTTTCCATTTGAATTCAATCAGTTCTCTACATCCAAGTTCTAACAAACAAATCAGCAACAAAATCAACACAATTATCCCATAAACCGATAAACATATAGTTTTTCTTCTTTTTTTTCTTGAAAAGAATCGAACCTGGATCAGTAAGACCAACTAATAACGACAAGTATTCCTCCAATGAAAGTAACAATTCAGGAACCGCTGAAACATCTGAAAAAATATATTAATAACATGTTACAAACTTGCAGATCTCTAAAAAAAAACACACAGTTTAAGAAACAAAAAGCGTACCAGTTTCTTCGGCTAAAAGAGCAATTTGATTTCTTAAAGATGTGAGACGATCAACGAGATCCTTAGGAACAATGCCTTTAAGTGGTTTCTGAATATTCGACTGCGCGGGAATACGAATAGAAGGTACGAGTACGGTAACAAGAGGGATCTTTAATTGCTTCTTACCACCAACTCTGTATACAGAAACTGCACACCCCATTTTTTTACTTGTGAAAATGAAAATTGGTAGTATGAAACAACATATATAATAATAATAATTATTATTATTATTTGTGTACACAAAACATATATACTAGTGTGTGTTTGGGGAGATGTTTGTAATAAAGGGAGATATGGGCAAAGAAAGAAGGAAAAGATAAGTAGTAGAAGTAGTTATGAAGCTTCTTGTGTATCAAATATCAATCAGTGTATGCAGGGAGCAACATGGGTTAAGTCGTTTGTTTGTTTATTTTATTTTATTTTTTATTTTTTAGAATTTATGATTAAATAGTAATTCGTGCAATAGGAAATTGTTTCCCATAACATATTGCAATAACAAGCTGGATATAGCCTGAGTAATTATTGTAGTGCATTGGTGAATCAGGTGTATAGTTGGAATATAGAAATGAGAAAATAAGGATTAGCTTAGATCTGTTTGTGATCTCATTCATGGCGATAGCACGTGCATGTACATGGGTTGATGTGTTAAATTTAACGCAAATTATGGACCAGGCTAGCCATGTTTGGAATGTAATATTATTGGAGATTTTATGTTTAGAACTTCACTAGTAACATATTTTGAATGATACAAAATATAGTTGAAAATGATAACAAGATAACTGAGATAAATTGCGTACATCCGAGCAAGCATACTTGCCCTCTTAATTAAGTACGGTAGCTTGAACAAAAGAAATCTTATTTCTTTATACGTGAATACATAAATAAATTGGTTTGACATACTTTAGTCTTCGGCTTCGTGCAAGGATCAGATCATGGCGGTCATGGCTACTCCCCTTTCAGTGCTATGGTGTTTTTGGAACAGAATTGTTTTTAATGAGTATTTTTTTAAATGTATTCTTTTTGATGTAATTAGAATATACCGTTTAATTGGCTCAAAAATAGGGGTCATGTGGTTTCAAATAGGAACTCATGGCTTCTAAAGCCTATTTCTTCCTTAACGTTTTGCTAGGGAACGTTTTTTAATATAATTTTGGCGTTAAAAAAATACATAGATAAATTGTTATTTTATTGTTTTATTTATGTAACATCTTACTTCGATACCATGAATTATTATAGTAATAAAATTCTTAATTACGTCGGTCGTCAAAACTAACGTAAACAAGATATTAATTGAATCAAATCATTGGTCATTACTTTTATTGTTGCCTAAAACAATTTGGAAATACCACATTATTCTTTACCATTTTTGGAAAGTGTATCCAAAAAACCCTAGCCGCTCCGGAAAAATCGTGGCTCTCTCAAGCGATCTTTGATTTCCGGCTAGTTTTTTGGCTGTAATTACACACGTTACTGAATAATCATTCTTCTGGCTGTTTCATGGCGGGTAAGAAGAAGAAGAAAGCTCCGGATACTGCAACTAGGGTTTTACGTAATCGCAAAGTGGGTGTGGAACAGAGTGATTCATTGAAGGAGGGAGAAGAGAATGATCAGTCGTCGGAGTATGAGTCTGAAAAGGGTTCGACGCAGACTGAAGGTAACCCTAACCAGTCGCATGCTGCTGAGGAAACAAGTAAGGCTGTTGATGATGACCAAATAAGTGTTCATAGTGTTGATTCATGGGATGCTTTAGAGAACAAGGAGGATCGTTGTAACAAAACTGATGATATCCCTGCAATCCCTAAAGTACAGGAGCATGTGCATTCATCTCCTGTTGTCAAGATAGGTGTTGGTATGAAAGCTGATGATAAGGCTGCCAAGGAAACCAAGCTGATAAGCCTTCGATATCTTACGTTAATGCGGTGGCAGGATCTACACAAAAACGTGTAGTTAATTTTCTTCTGATCGAACAGGAGAAACCATTGGAGGATGATGTCAATGTTATGATACCTGTGGAATCTGTCGTGGAAGCAAACAAAAGATACAATAACACATTATATGGGTATTTCTTGGGTCAAAGGATGCCGTTTCCAGTTGTTAAAAACTATGCTTCGAATACATGGAAGAAGTATGGAATTGAGAACATGATGATGAATGCGAAAGGCTTCTTTTTTTTTTTTTTTTTAAGTTCGCAACGGAAGAAGGCATGATGCAAGTGATGTAGAATGGCCCTTGGATGATACACACGATTCCTATCATATTAAACAAATGGTCACCGGATATCTCACTTACTAAGGAGGATCTCACAAAGGTACCGGTTTGGGTCATACTCCATGATATTCCATTGGCAGGGTATACTGAGATTGGTTTAAGTGTTATCGCCTCTAAAATTGGGAGACCGATGATGATGGATTCTTATACAAGCACAATGTGCTTGGAATCTTGGGGTCGCCCCAATTATGCGAGGGCGATGATTGAAGTATCGGCTACTAAAGAATTGGCGGATTCAATTAGGGTGGGCACACCCACAAGTGATGGCAGGAAGAGCACTTTGGATGTGGTTCGTATAGAGTATGAGTGGAAACCTCCGAGGTGCTCATGTTGCAATGTTTTCGGTCACAAGGACGCTCAGTGCCCAGAGCTTGTTTCTATTGCTCATAAAAAAGATGATGTGGCTGATGAAGATGGTTTCGTTAAGGTTGTTGGCAAAAAGAAAAATAGTAAAGAAAATGAGAAGAACAAGCAGCAAGGTTTTGTGATGGGGCATACGAAACCTAAGATGGTTTACATACCAAAAGTTCGGACTGGGGAGATAAATAAAAATAAAGGGAATGGGCTGCTAAAAGCTACTGTGTGACGCCCAGTCCAAAACATCTATGGTACGGATCATCAACAACATGTCCATTACACGGTATAACACTATATGCTATTTTAAAATAAGGTTTTGCTTTCATAAAAAGATAACGTATTTTCCAACGAAAAGTTTTACAAAAGTAACGTGCTTCTACGGATAGAAAGCATTAACAATAGTACATGACACTTAGGTCATTACAAAACCATAGTTCGAATACAACATAAGTAGTGAATGCAAAATAAAAAGTCCATGATTAAGAGACATCTATAACATTGCAGAGTACAGTGGATGCATAATCGTCTTAGTTACCTGAGAATAAAACATGCTAAAAGGTCAACACGAATGTTGGTAAGCTATAGTTTTTTTGTAAACAATAAAATAATGTAGACCACGAGATTTTGTATTCAAAACAGTATGAAAAGTATATGCTTAACCGTGGACACTCGGTAACTAACTTAACAAAGTACACTTAGCGAGTGCGTTAAAAATAAATGAAGTATTAAACACCCATTAAATGCTAGCGCGACTAGCCACAGTGGGGATATCAAACCCTATGGATCCATATCTAAGATTCGCGTCTACCGGTTCATAAACCAATAGTTAAATGTTACCAAGCTAAGGAGAAAATTTGTGCCGTTATGTCACCCACACATATATAAAGTTAGAGTACTCGTGTCTAGTATGTAAAACATAAAAAGCGCATGTATTCTCAGTCCCAAAAGTAGTTGAAGTAAAAAGGGAGCTATAACTCACAGTGGATGTAAGGTAAAGTCTATACGAAAATGTAAGCAAGTAGTAAGTCGGTCCAAACAAGTAAGTTGGTCGATCCAAAAGGTCCTCAACCTAAGTCAATGGTTGCTAAGTCATTAAGTTGTCCCAAAAAGTTTAAAGGTAAGTAAGTTAAGTCTTAAGTATCATCATTATCATCATATGTAAAAGATAAAGTAAGTTTTCAACAAGAATAGAGGTTGAAACTAAGAGCTGAATTCGAACAGCCGCTACGACCTCTACGCAAACTGAAATGATGCACGGCTAGTGGCCAAGGCTCCGTTTGTGAGTCCTCTTGCCGCTCTCCAAAAACCAGACCTCAACTCAATGTCATTTGATCGTGGCGTTGGTCAAACCGTGAGTGGGTCAGAATTTTTAGCACGTCGTAAGAAAAACATAGTGATTCGTCGGAGGCGTAATTCACAAACCGTGCAACAGAATGCAATGATGCCTATATGAAAAATCATCTACACAACTTGAGGAATCCAAATATTAAACTTCTTGAACCTCCAGGTGTGCTGTTTTGATCAGAATGGGCTGACCGAGTTGTTATGAACTTTTAGACACTTTCTGACTCAAGTAAGGTGCACTTTTATTGCATGTAAGCAATATAGCTTCACCCTTTTTGGTGTCTAAAGCTCTCATGTTGAAAAATATTGTATCTTTATTACATGGAAGTAGTAAAGCTTCAACCTTTATAGTAATCAAAGCTTTCACGTTCAACAAGATTGTATCTTTACTACGTAGGAGTAGAAAAGCTTCAACCTTCTTAGTGTTTCAAGCTTCTAAATTTACAAAGGTTGCACCTTTATCACATTTTGATGATAAAGACTCAAGCTTTATGTCCAAGTTTGCTTCTTTATCACATTTAGATGATAAAGACTCAAGCTTTATGTTCAAGTAGATGAAAGCTACAACCTTTTGCAACTAAGGTGCTAAAGATTGCATCTTTCTTCCCTTTTCAAAATGATAACAAGTTTGTCATGGATCTTTAAGCTAGAAGCTTAGATCTTCATATTTTAAGTGGCCATAAGCAAAACAAACTTAGATCTAACAAAGATTTATGAGGCCATAAGCTATAAAGCTTAGATCTAAACAAAATACATGAAATCATAAGCTACAAAGCTTAGATCTAACAAGATCCATGAGACCATAAGCTAGAAAGCTTAGATCTAACAAAGATTCATGAGACCATAAGCTAGAAAGCTTAGATCTAACAAAGATTCATGAGACCATAAGCTAGAAAGCTTAGATCTTGGATGATGATGATTATGAAATAAAAAGTAATAAATAAAGTGGAAGTAAGCATGAAAAAGCAAGACAACTTACAAGCTTTTCAAGAAATTGAAAATGAATGAAACTAGAGCTTAAACTTCCTTAAAGAAAAATTTGAAACTTGAAATATGATGGAGATGATGAGAGTGTGAGGGTAGGCCGAAATTTATAAGGGGAGGGAGTGGATTTGGTGTGTTGGTGAATGGACGAGAATGTTGGGAATCTAGTACACATGTAGTGGCAACTTTTACTTTATGGTTGGTGGGTTGCTTTATGCTTAAAAGGCTTAATTTTAATGGGTTAGCCATGTTCCATCTAGTCCACTAATTAATTTAGGTTGGGCCATGAAATAAATAATACTTGTAGTCCAAATAAAAGGCTAAGTCCAAGTAGTGAGCTAGTGTGCACAAGTAATTAATTAATTAATTAATTATCACTAATAAATAATAATAAAAATAATAATAATATTTCAATTATTATTAAATTAAATTGTAAGTCATCCAAATATCTAAGTCCTTCCGGCTAGTGACGCTAACGGTCAAATCCATTCAGAATTAAATTAAATTAGGCTATTCAAGTAAGTACGCGTTTCTGAAATATCGCGAATTATTTCTAAATATGCCGTAAGCTCAGAAAATATTCAAGATTACAGAAATATATACGTACATAATATATATTACACATATACGAATGCAAGTCAAAAAAGTCGGGTCATTACATACTGATCCTAATCATTTAGGACCAAGCAAAGTGGGAATTCAGACTTCAAATGCCTTTGATGCACTGAACAATGATGATCAATATACAAGGCCTATTGATTTGAATTTAATAGATGAAGAGGATGATGTGCTAGATAATCAGGATGAAACATCACTTTTTATGGGTTCGAAGAAACCGTCTGAGGGGGCAAGCAATCTCGGTCTAGGAGTGTTAAAATGATTAATATCGCCTCTTGGAATATAAGGGGTTTGAACCGAATCCCTAAACAAAAAGAGGTTCGTGATGTAGTGAATAGCAATGAGCTTTCAATTTGCGCTATTTTGGAGTCCCATGTTTCTAATGCAAGGTTAAATGGTATTTGTAATGTTGTGTTCCCAGCTTTGAATTGGTCATCGAATAATATTGTTGATCACGCACATCATCATACGATGGAACCCTAACGAGGTGAGGTTGATAACTTTGGCTATGACTAATCAAGTTGTCCACTGTGTTGTTAAGACGGTGGATGATAAATGGCAATGCTTTCTTTCATTTGTGTAAGCGGATAATTATTATATTAAAAGGAGCCAACTTTGGGATCAGTGTTGTAAATCTCTCGAGATCTCCCCGAGATCTCCCCCGAGATCTCATTTTTAGAAGGTAACCGAGACGAGATGTTCATCTCCCGAGATTTCTCGGTCAATGTAGCGACCCGACAAAATCGTCATTGACGGCGCCGTCTACTTAGGTCCCGTTACGTGGTTATAAGTCTTTAAAACAACGTTTGACCAAAAGTATGTCGCATTCATTTCAAAAGTAAAGATGTTTCAAGGTTTACAAAGTAGTTCGACAACTAGTTACGTTACAAAGTTTAAAGTACAAATGAAACATATGCGAAACAATTTGAAAGTAGCCAAAAGACGCTCCACGTATGCATGTATACTCGACATCCAAGCAAGTATCAAAAGTAATGAGCGGAAGCATGTATCACAAAACGTTCAAGGACCTGAGAAAAACATAGAAATCTGTCAACGAAAACGTTGGTGAAATCATAGGTTTAAGTAAGTAAGTACAAGTGAACCACAAGATTTGTAACATTGATATAATAGTAATACATTCTAAAAGTTTGTATCACGAGCACCCAATTATCAATGCTTAACATTCCTTCCATAGAACCCCATCACAATAGTGTTAGAACATACACTGTTTCTCGAAAATATATTCCATTCGTAAATGGTAGCGAACCGTTTGAATGAGGGTTTGTCAAACCCATATGGCCATATAACATATGTTCTCGCTTACACGCGGCAAGTGTAACTAATGATAATCGAATTGAGGATTTTTGTTCAAACTCGTATGTAGAATGTTTATTTTCCTGTACTTGTGTTCACTTAGTAAAAAGAAACGTTTATGTTTTCTCATCCCAAATGTAAGTTTAAAAGAGTAAAAGTGGGACTATGATCTCACCTTGTGTGCACGTAGGTATAAGTACTTCAACAAGTAAACGTGTGCAAGAACGAATGCTAGTCTTGACCTAAACAAATAGGTTTGTATCAATATCGGTAAACACGGTCGGTCAAAGTGTTCAATTAGTCCTATGGCTCGTTACGACTCGATTACATAGCATGTGGATCAAATTGTCAAGTTTCATGCAAGATACAAGTATAGAAGCATGTTAGAACGATCGCATAAACATTTGGTTAAGTTTGACAAAAGTCAAACTTTGGTCAAAGTCAAAGTCAAAGTCAACGGGGTCGGGTCGGGTATCCGACAATTTTTCCATGATGAGAAAGTATATATAAGCATGTCGGCCAAGTTTCATGTTATTCGGAGTTACGAGTAAGCGGGGGTGAAAACGTGAAAATCAAAAGAATTTAGGATAGTCCAGAATGGTGCGCCGCGCGGGGTTTTGGCACGCCGCTCCATTTCTCGGTTCAGCAAGTCTGGCAGTTTTCAAGTGTTCCAAACGAGCCAAACTTCAAACAAACATAATTTACGACCCGTAAACACTTAAAACGCATATCTTATATCGTTAGAAAGGTATTTTGACAAGGAATACAACTAACCACATTTCACCAATCGAAAACATCATTTGCAACAACCGACTTTCCAAATTAAATGCTCAATTAATGCTCATCATTAATGTTCTACTTCATAAATGCACAATCATGATTCGGGAATTAAATGCACATATGTGATACGCCGTTTCAAAGATAATTAAACATACAATACAACTAAATACTTACTAATAACATCTCATGTCATTCAAAGCATCAAAGGTTCATTTCAAGTTCATCAAACCCTAACCTAAATCCACCAAAATCAATAATCAAGTTTATGAAGTTTTCTAAAGCAACCTACACATCAAATTGAAGCTAGTGATACTAGGAACACATTTAATACTTGTACTTATCATAACAACAACATTAAATCATCCAAAACTCAAAATCAAACACACACTTTTCATGTTCATGCTAGTTACACTAAAACAACGAGATCGAGCATATAGATCATATATTCATGTTAGACTTGAGCCATAGACACTAATTAACAACTTTATAAGTTAAAAACATCAAGAACACAAAACCTAGTGATTTTAGAAAGTTACCCAAATTAGATGTAATCTGTATGGAATCGAAGAGGAAGTTGCAAGGATTTCAAATATGTAATTTGTTTGGATTGAAGCTTGCTAGATTTGAAATGGATGATGATTCTTTGTGATGAAGTTTGAGAGAAATTGTGAAAGTAGTAAAAGAAAATGGGAATGAAAATGAAAAAGAAAGGGAGGTGGGGGTTGACTAGTCAAAAGCTAGTCACATCTTTGCTCCCTTGGCGAAACTAGTCCCTCGAGTTCGGTTGCGGGTGCGTGAATTACCTAAACGAGATATTTTAAATACGCGTATTAACGAAGGATGTTATAATCATATAACGGACTTTAAATAAATAAACGGAAAAGTAAACGGAAAAAGGCGGTATGTTACATTACCTACTCCTTAAAAGAAATTTCGTCCCGAAATTTAAGTAGGCATAGTAGTCGTTGTTTCTTCCTCGGGATCTTGCGTTTCCGGAACTGGGAACAAGTGAGGGTATTTCTTTTGCATTTGATCTTGCCTTTCCCAAGTAAACTCGGGTCCTCTTTTGGCATTCCAACGAACCTTGACAATCGAGATTCGGCTTTGTTTCAACGTCTTGACGGAGGTGTCCATAATTTCAACCGGTTCTTCCACAAAATGAAGTTTTTCATCAATAGTAAGTTCCTCGAGAGGGATGACGATATCGGGTTCGGCAAGACACTTTTTCAAGTTAGATACATGGAAGGTAGGATGAACGGAGCTCAATTGAGGTGGAAGATCTAAACGATAAGCAACGGTTCCAATACGCTCCAAGATTTCGAAAGGACCAATATACCGCAGATTTAGCTTCCCGCATTTCCCAAACGGATTACACCTTTACAAGGTGCGACTTTTAACATTACGTGATCACCGACTTGAAATTTGAGGTCGTTGCGTCGTTTGTCGGTATAGCTCTTTTGACGACTTCAGACCGTCCTAAGCCTATCTCGGATTTGAACGATTTTCTCGGTTGTTTTATGAATGAGTTCGGGTCCGGTGATTTGTGTGTCGCCTACTTCGGCCCAACAAAGAGGTGAACGACATTTTCGGCCATATAAAGCTTCGAATGGTGCGGCGTTAATACTCGCGTGATAACTATTATTGTAGGAGAATTCGGCGAGAGGCAAGTGCTTATCCCAAGCTTTTCCAAAGTCGACAACGCAAGCTCGTAGCATGTCTTCCAAGGTTTGAATTGTGCGTTTGCTTTGTTCGTCGGTATGCAGATGGTATGCGGTGCTCATGTCTAAACGTGTTCCCAACGCTTCTTGTAAAGTACGCCAAAATCTAGAAACAAAACGGCCGTCTCGGTCGGAGATAATCGATAAGGGTACACCGTGTCGGGCTACGATTTCTTTAATGTAAAGTTGTGCGAGTTTCTCCATGTCGTCGGTTTCCTTCATGGCTAGGAAATGCGCGGATTTGGTGAGACGGTCAACAATAACCCAAATAGTATCATATCCGCCAACCGTCTTTGGTAGTTTGGTGATAAAATCCATCGTTATCCTTTCCCACTTCCATTGCGGGATTTCGGGTTGTTGAAGTAGTCCGGACGGTCTTTGATGTTCGGCTTTGACTTTGGAGCAAGTTAGGCACTTTCCAACATAAGTAGCAACGTCCTTTTTAATGTTCGGCCACCAATATTGTTCTTTAAGGTCATGGTACATCTTATTGGCACCGGGGTGAATCGAGTATCGTGACTTATAGGTGTGACGACCCGGGAATTTCCGACCAAATTAAACTTAATCTTTATAGGAATTCGATACGATAAGCAAAGTCTGTAAAGCTGAGTCTCAAAATTTTGGAACAATTTATATGAATGCATTTAACCTTTAACTATTTCCGACGATTCACGAACAATTGTTTGTAAATAACTATGTATATTTATATAAGGCTAAGAATATATGATAATTGGAAAATAATAAAATATAAGTTAAACAATAGAATTAAATATATAAAAACAAAATACAAAATAATTAAATGTAATTTAAAATGAATCTATATATAAATATATATGATTTCTATATATATAATTATTATTATATGTATATGGTATAAATGTTAAAATGTATAAAAATTTAATACTCGATATAAGTTATTATATAATGTATATTATCTAGTTATATTACATAATCAATAATACGTAATACTAATATATTAAATTTAATTATATAAATAGTTGTTATAATAATATTGTTATATTAATATCAATAGTAGTGTTATTAATATTATCACTTTATATATATATATACAGATAAATTGTGATATATAACTTTATATATATATACAGATACGAATGTGATATATAAATTGTCATTGTAATATTATTACTAATATTATTATTATCATTAATAATATTAGTACTATTATAATTAGTATTATTATTATTATTATTAATTATTAATAGTATTTTTGTATAAATAATATAATTAATTATTAATAATATTACTTATTTATGGAATGAGAATCAAAATCAGTTGAATGTACACATCAAACCTGTACATAATTTTTGTTCCTGTCCCTAGTCTCACTATCAATCGAAATCAGCCAGTGTAACAAACAAATTCTGTTAACATTCATTTTCTCCTTTATTTTCTTTGTATTCTTCTTCTTGGATAAAACTTTCTGTCGACATATTCAATCATAGATAAGCATCGATCATTTCAGCTGTTAAAGGATTCATAAAAACCTTCTTTCTTCATCCCAATTATAATTAACTTTAACAATCAGATTTTCGAGTTTTTTTTTCTTTAAAAAAAAAAAGGGGAAGAACACAGGTCTGGTTCTGTTCGTGTTCCAAATTTCAAAAGGATCAATTTCGATAAAAATTTTAGAATGTATAAATGTAGTTTCATTAGGAATATTTTACTAAGTCTTCCTGCAAAGATTCAAGTTTCAAATCGCTAAAACAAGAGTGAATTTTCTGAGTCAAAGTTTATTTTAAAAAAATCAAAACTATGAACAAAGATCAAATTCGAGATTGTTTTTGATGTTTCAGGTTAATTTATGATTCCAATAGATTCTATAGATGTTTTAAAACGTGTTTCGTGTTATGAACATTGTCCAAATCAGAATGCTAATCGAAATTCAATATTTTTTTTTTCAGTAACAGCGACAGCATATGCTGATCGTTTTTTTTATTTTTTATTTTTATTTTTTTTTCGCTTTCAAAATTAATTCAGGATAGATATAAGTAGTTATAAACTGTCTAAATCCTAAAATGCCGTTTAGATAATTAATCGTATGTGGGATCCTTTGGTCATTGGGGTCTATGGAAGGAAGAAGATGAACAAAAATAGTCGGGTTTTATATGATTGGGTTCGGTATAATTACAAAAAAGGGGCAACAACCCAATGGTCAAGAGTGTTAGCGGTGAGCGAGAGGTCTCGAGTTCGAGTCACGTCTGCTGCAATTCTTTTTAGGGAAATTTCTAAAAGGGTATAATCTCATTTAACTTTCATTTTTCTTATTATTATTATTATTA